>NW_023464077.1:0-535 GCF_013731165.1 Rhagoletis pomonella | reverse complement strand
ATAAATTTGAGTGAATTATCTTCAGTAGTTACTAAAATATCGCAGTTTTTGTATTTATAAAAATTACCGTTATATGGGAGGTAGGCGTGGTTATTGCCCATTTTCAATACCATGCGTCCTACGCCCGAAAGAAGTACACGTACCAAGTTTCGTTAAGATATCTTAATTTTTACTCGAGTTATCGTGTGCACAGACGGACGGACAGACGGACGGACGGACAGACAGTCACCGCTTAATCCATTTCTCTTTTCATTCTGATCATTTATGTATACATTTGTCTATATTTATCTCGATTCGTTTTGCCTGTTACAAACAACCGTTATGTGAACAAAGTTATAATACCCTTGTGCACAAGTGCGCTCGGGTATAAATATACAAACAACAATACATGAAGTGGTGGACAGTAGGACGGAGAGAATCTGTATGCAGAAAAGCACAGCATAGCATTGTTATTGTTGGACGAAGTACTGGTGGCGGACCGACGAACTATAACATGAACACATAAACACATGACACCTACGTTATTGGTTTTTGT
>NW_023464076.1:2285-11921 GCF_013731165.1 Rhagoletis pomonella | reverse complement strand
ATAAGTGCACCTTGCAACCACTCGTATATACACACTCACGTCAGTGATCCGCATCACTTAATATTGTTAATGAAGTATTTCGATTTTGTTTAAATTGACAGTCCATAATCATAACCTTCATTTTTCTGATCGTTTTTTCACTGCGCCTCTTAGTTGGCTTACATTCTTTTGTATATTTGCGAACACTGTCACTGTTTCGAGGATACATAACCTCTAAATTTTGTTATTTGCATTGGACCAATTGTAGATTTTCACTAAATCACTACGCATAAGCGATTCAACTCATACATTGCACATTTTTTACCATATATATTTGCTACGTACGTTGCACTCATCGAAGTGGTCAGTCTGTTTATTAAAATTTGCTGCGTACGTTGCACACATCACGATTTTACCACGTATATTATTTACACCTTATTGCGTACCTTGCATAGCTTATCAAAGCGCGTAGATATTAGTCAGCACAGTTGGGTGGCGAGTCGTTAGTAAACAATAATTCTAGAAGAAAAAGGTTTACATTTTAATAAAGTGTCGAATATATTTCTCAATACAAACTATTTTGCATCTTTTTAATTCGTTGGATTTCTGGTATACATTTAAGTGGCAAGTTCCGGTGGATAAAAAATTGGCAACTTCTCTTGCGCATACAACCTCTAATCTTCGATAAGATTAAGTGTGTAAAATCCTATAGATTCTATCTGGGCATTACAGTTAATACTTCGGTCAGGGTAAACACGTTAAACAATGGATTCGTATATTCTTTTGGCAGAAGCTGTAACAGAGTTTGAATCTGATTACAACGGCATACCCGCCGCAGAACAAAACAAACATGGTCTTGCTATTCAACAAGACGAGTTAAAAGCTTTGTGGGAAAAAACAAAGTTAGCTTACGATAAGCTTATCAATGAGGGATTGTCTAAGGATGATGCTAAGGCCATAAAAAAGAAGAATAAGATTTCCTTTCAAAGCTATGTTAGGTGCATGTCTGCTATTGGTTCTCAGGTTGAAATTCTAACCAAAGCGAACAAAGATGTAGAGGATCGGTCCGTCCGAGAACACAATATCCACCTGCCACCGTGCGATACAGATGTGTTCAAGGGCGACTATCTCTCATGGCCAACTTTCCGAGATATGTTCACGGCCATCTACATCCTGAACAAGCGCCTCACCCCAGTTGAGAAACTAGTTCACCTCAACAATAAAACACAAGGGGAGGCAAAAGACATAGTGCGAAAGTGCCCACTTACCCATGAAGGCTTTTCGACAGCCTGGAAAAACCTGTGTGAGCGATACGAAAACAAACGTATCTTAGTTAACACACAATTAAAAGTTTTATTTAGCTTAAATACAGTGGAATCTGAGTGTGGTAGCTCAATTAAAAACCTACAGCGCGAGATTAATAATTGTTTATCGTCCCTAAAAAGTCATCAAATTGACATCTCTAATTGGGACGCAATTATTATATATTTGTGTTCAACGAAGCTTCCAGAAAGTACACTGGCCCTATGGGAACAGACCATAGACCAGAAAACTGACATTCCAAAGTGGGAGGATATGGACAGGTTCCTATCCAATAGATTCCAAACTTTGGAAACTCTAGCGGGGCTAAAGGGTACAACAACGGTGAAAGCTCCAAAGCACCAACCCGCACGGCACCACCAGGAAGCTAACACTAAAAGGCTAGGAGCCTTTCAGGCAAGCGTGAGCAAGTTCACCTGCCAAATGTGCCAAACTAATGAGCACAAGTTACGCAACTGTCCACAATTCCTCAACAAAACACCTGCTGATAGAATCGATTTTTTGAAAAGCAAAAAATGGTGCCTGAACTGTCTTAGTACTGGACATACCGTGTCAAGATGCACAAACCCATTTAATTGTATAAAGTGCCACTCGCGACACAACACGCTCCTTCATATTGAGACAGCTCAAACAAAGGCAACGACACTTGGGACCTCTTTGGATTCTGCGACTAATTCTGCATCAACATCCAATCAGGCCCAAGCCAAACGCAATTCAACAAAGTCAAACAAGCATACAAGCAAAAACGTGAAGTCTTGCTATGCGAATACAAACACAGGTGTGTTATTAGGGACAGCACGCGTCAACATTTATCTCAATGGTACGAACTATTCCGCTAGAGCACTTATTGATTCTGGTTCAGAGTGTTCTTTCATTACTGAAAGACTAAAACGCAGAATTCACTTGCCGTCAAAGCGTATGCATGCCCAAGTTTCGGGCATCACTAATACAACTACGGCGCAGGTTAAAGAAGCGTGCAACATCGAATTGCGGTCTCCTGTTGACCCGTTGTTCCGCTTAAATACCTCTGTGCTCGTGCTAGCACAACTGACTGGAAATCTTCCTACTTGCCACATTAGTGCAGTGACTAAGCAAGCATTTCCAGATCTAATTCTAGCGGATAAACGATTTTTCGTCAATGAACCCGTAGACCTTGTTCTGGGTGGCGACATATATCCACAAATTATTCTGAGCGGGCTTAAGAAAAACATATTAAACACACTTCTGGCCCAAGAAACAGTATTTGGCTGGATAATAACAGGGCGAACTGATACCTCGAATCCAGGAACGAATATCGTCTCATACTACAGCGAAGTTAGTCTGGACAAGCAATTGAGTGCCTTTTGGGAGCTTGAGGAGATTCCAAAGAACAAGAGCCTTAATGAAGACGACAAGTACTGCGAGGAGCTGTATCAGAAGACAACCATACGAAATAATAAAGGAAAATACATCGTGTCACTACCATTTAGGAAAGATTTTCCAGGAAATATTCCCCTAGGCCCATCCCTTAAAAGAGCATGTTCTCAATTTTACCGGAATGAGACACGGCTGGCCAAGGATCCCGTCCTGCAAAAGGAATACAATAGGGTTCTAGCGGAATATGAAACGCTTGGGCATATGTCGAAAATAACAAATCCCATACCCGCAGACTCGTCTGATAATTATTTTCTGCCGCACCACGCTGTTATAAAGGCAGAAAGTACTTCAACGAAAGTACGCGTGGTGTTCAATGCCTCAAGCCCAACGGCGAATGGCAACAGCCTAAATGACGTACTTTTCCCAGGACCAGTACTTCAGGCAGATCTTCCGATACTAATACTCCGTTGGAGACTATACAAATATGTGTTCAACAGTGACATCGAGAAGATGTATAGGCAAATTCTGGTACATAACAACCATACTAAGTATCAGAGGATTATTTTTCGCACTAACCCGAATGACCCGATCAGTCTGTACGAATTAAAGACTGTCACGTTCGGCATCAATTGTGCTCCTTATCTGGCTATAAGGACACTTTTACAATTAGCTGACGATGTGCAAAGCTCCCATCCAATAGCCTCTAACATACTACGAAAATGCATGTATGTCGACGATGTATTGTCTGGTGGACACACTATCGATTCAGCAATAAAAGCCAGAGATGAGATATCGGAAGTGTTGCAATCAGCCGGTTTTCCACTTCGAAAGTGGACAGCCAATAGCGAGCAAATACTTAATGGCATACCAAAAACAGATCTACTTAGCGAAGATTTTTTGGCATTTGAAGATACCAGCGCAGTCAAGGCTCTTGGAATAAGATGGAATGCCCATACGGATCTTTTCTATTTTATAGCAAGGCCATTGGAGAAAAGCGATGCTGTTACGAAAAGAGCGATACTATCTGCCATTGCTAAACTCTTCGATCCGCTGGGGTGGCTTGCGCCTATCATAATCGTAGCCAAAATCCTTATGCAAAATATTTGGCTGGAAGGCACAGATTGGGATGAGACTGTGTCTTCGACCACTCTAGACCGATGGCAGAACTTTACCCAACATTATAACGAAATTGATAAGGTTCGTATACCGCGATGGGTATACTTTTCTCCAACGGATGAAATACAAATACACGGATTCTGTGACGCATCGGAGAAAGCATATGCCGCCTCTGTGTATATGCGTGTCAAAAGAGACAGCAAAGTTTTTATTAACCTGCTTTTGGCAAAAACCAGAGTTGCTCCTGTTAAAACCATATCGCTACCCCGACTGGAACTTTGCGGAGCGGTACTATTGGCGGAAATAGTTGATTCAATAATCAACAATCTCAACTTAGGGCATATCAACATACATCTGTGGACCGATTCCACAATTGTTCTCGCTTGGATTCGTAAGCCTCCGTGTTCATGGTCAACTTTCGTTGCCCATAGAATCACAAAAATTGTAGAGAAAGTCGGACACAAGAATTGGCTGCATGTGGATTCGGCATCAAATCCAGCAGACTTAGCGAGCAGAGGACTTCCAGCATATGAATTGGTCAACAATTCGTTGTGGTGGCAGGGACCTTCTTGGTTACAAGAAGATAACCCAAAATGGCCCACCCAGGAAACAGACTACAGCACAGTAGTTGAGGAAAAAAGAACGCACGTTTATACAACCAAAGTAAATTATACCGATATTCTTGACCGTTTTTCAGATTTTCCGAGAGCTTTGAGAGTATTATCATATGTTATGAGATTCTCTCAAAGAACGCATCGAAATACGAAAGCTTCATTTCAAGACAAGTCACGCTTAATTTCATCCCATGAAATTAAAGCAACGACACAACGCTTGATAAAAATATATCAACAGAACTATTACAGTGAAGAATACAGGAAACTTAAAGCAGGAAACTCCATCGACTCCAAGAGTGAACTCCTACCGCTTAATCCGTTCATAGATAAAGATGGCATTATTAGGGCTGGTGGGCGTCTTGGAGCGTCTCAAGACTTAGCGTATAACGAGCGGCATCCAATAATTATTCCTTATAACTGCAGGTTGTCCCGTCTAATAGTGTCCTTTATTCACCAAGTCTCTTTGCATGGGGAAAATCAACTCATGCTTCGCCTTATCCGAACTCAGTATTGGATCCCCAGAGTTAAAAATCTGATCAAATCCACAATCCATAACTGCAAAGTCTGTACGATATACAAAAAACGTACGCAAACCCAGCTTATGGGAATTCTCCCTCAGGAGAGAACCACATTTTCGCGCGCGTTTACGAATACAGGTGTAGATTTTTCAGGACCCTTTGACATCAAAAGTTATAGCGGCCGAGGTTGTCGAATGTCCAAAGGATACGTTTGCCTTTTTGTCTGTTTTACGACAAAAGCGATCCATTTGGAAGCAACTAGTGACCTCAGCACTCCATCATTTTTAGCTGCATTCGCCAGGTTTGTAGCCAGAAGAGGATGCCCGAAGAACATATATTCCGACAATGGTACAAACTTCGTCGGAGCTTCACGATCTTTACGATCTGAATTTAAGGCATTTTTAGCAGATTCGCGTGAAAAAGCAGTTTCGAAATACAATTATCAAATGCTCACATGGCATTTCATACCCGCCGCTGCTCCTCATATGGGCGGCTTATGGGAGGCGGGGGTAAAAAGCTTTAAAAGCCACTTTAAAAAGATTGCATCCGTTCATAAGTATACGTTCGAAGAGTTCAGTACTCTTTTATGTCGGATTGAGGCGTGCCTCAACTCACGACCATTGAGCCCCGCTTCGAATGAACCTACCGACCTGGAGCCTCTCACTCCAGGTCACTTTCTTACTGGTGGACACCTGCTAGCCCCACCTGAAATCGACGTTCACGAGAATCCTGCCTCGATAGTAAATCGGTGGCAGAAGCTAAAGGCCCTTCACCAAACTTTTTGTAAACGATGGAAAACCGAATATTTATCCGAACTGCAAAAGCGGATTAAGTGGAAATATCCACAGCAAAATATAAAATTAGGAGATCTCGTTGTCATCAAGGAAGACAACCTCCCGTCAAATGAGTGGAGATTAGGTCGAATTATCAGCCTACATCCTGGTCCCGACGCTCGAGTACGCGTAGTTGACATCATCACGGAAAAAGGGCAGATTACGAGACCGCTGGCCAAACTGGTCCTACTTCCATCCCAAAATCAAGAAACCGAGGAGCCAGCAAGCACTTCGTAAATAAACCCTCTCCGTTGATCCCCAATCCCGCGTGAATTCCACTTCCTCATCGCACAAAAATTCCACTTCTATGCATTCGGAAGGATTCAACGCCTATAATCAAGTTTAACCCAGAGCAATATTAAAGGTAGTCGTGTTTTTAGTTAGATTTTTGGTGATGGTTCTTAGCCCGGCCTCTCCGGGTAGATCTGGGTATAAAGAACCGACCATCGTTAGATCTTGTAAGCATAGAATCGGGTAAAAATAAGACAGACCAAGCTTGATGAACAATTGTTTCAGAAATACGAAATTGGTAACGAGGTGCGAATTATCAATTAAAATCCTCCAAAAAATATAATAATAAGCGAAATAAGTTGAAAGTCGTTACAATTGTTCATTATGCTTGCTCGTGTTTCAACACAACTAGGTCTGATGGGAAGCGAATACATTTTACTTGACAGGTTTCGATAACCGTCAGTCAACCCATTAGACCAAATGAGTTCGCCTCAATTGTCAAAACCTACCAGCAAAGACTATAGTTCAAAAAAAAAAAAAATATCTATACATACGATAGCTTATTTGCAATAAATGTGCTATTTGTGCCGTGTGGAATGCTCCCTGCGAAGCCCCGAAAACTGAAAGGACGTTTGGCAATTTTTAAATTATGCATATATATATATATATGTACTACGCATGTAGTTATGTGAATTACATTTCTTATAACCCGATTACTGGGGAAATGACTAGCTCAAATTGTATTTAAACGAAAAACGGGTTGCAAAAAAAATTACTTACTAACGTTTTACTAAAGTAAGATATATAAACATACTGAAATAACGGAACATACATTCCAAAAATTCTAAAGACAACTGTCTTACTAGATAAAGCGAAGGAAATTCTAGTTAAACAGATTATCTATAAATTCTGTGCTTCGATGATAAATAAAAATAATATTTGTAAGCGCTTACTGTTTACCTATATTAAAAGAGGGATCATTGAAATACAGGCATGTGAGATTCCTTATTGTATGTAACATGCTCATGGCAGTGCCCTAAAAACTTTAGATCAGTATTCCTATCTCCATTTTAATTTCTGCTCTGGAGCGTTTGAAGGAAATTGGGCGAAGAAAATCGAACATACTACGTAAATCGCACAAACTGACGGCAATGAGAACAAAACACTTTATTTTAATACTTTGCTGCATTATAATTACAACAATATTTTTCATAATTTTGGGACCGGCTGGTGAACCCAACGATTCTTTGAAAAGTATTGTTACGCATACACATCAGCAGCTAAACAAATTGCAGGAAAATCTGCGTGTTGCTGAGAAAAAAAGCTTCAAATAGACCCGAAATATTTGTCTTTGCTTGGTATCACCGAATTTTAATGTTACTGGAGTGGCATATATTTAAATGTTTATAGTAAAAAAAAAAAAAAAACAAAGATGACTAGGCGAGACTTTGAACACAAGTTGAAGTACGCACATAACGCCTTCCGTATTTGGGAAAGATCGACCAGTCGCAAATTCTTGGTGGAGGTTTGAATATGTCGTACGGTTTTCTCATATACATACATACGTACATAAATACTTGGCAAGTGTGTCAAGTTTAAGTATGTTTTAACTACTGATTATCCACATAATAATATTTTTTATTATAACGACTCATTTAGGTATCATTCACGATGATGGCATACTCTACGGTGTGGTTAAAGTTACTGGAACAATACAATTAATACATTAAATAAGTAATATGAGAAGCATACTTTTAAACAATGTTACGCAGATTCTTATTGCCCTGGGCCTGACAAAGATTTCTCCATGAACTTTTTCTTGGCAAAACAAATCCACCACTTATTTGGCTTGCCGTCGTCAGTGCTGAAAACTTTTTCACAAACCCGATTTCCTATTTCATGGCGCATTTGTAAAAAATACTGACGCATCAAATCAGCCTCTTGTGCATTCTGTGGTCGAGCATAAACTGCGTTTAATGGAAACCCAGAATCACCTGGTATATCAAACTTTGAAATGGCCAAGCTGTACATTTCTTGAGCACCTTGGTTTTTGTTGTTGCAACGTTGCAAGCGCTTCAAACATTCAGTTATATAGAGTGTAATATAAATAAGCACACGATCTACTTCCGACTTTATCTCATAAGTTCGAAAGAAAACATTTGCCTTAAAGTAATACAGTGACTCATCAATGATATCAGATTCTACATTGACACTAGGAGCAGGCCCACGAGCTTGAGTGCGTAGAGGCAAAAGTGCCATGTTTCCAACCACTTGAGGAAATTCCTTAATCTGAGAATGGTACGCCGGCATGATTTTTGATATTGCAGCAAATAACTTAATTTGTATTTAAAAATGAATAATAAAAAACTTTGCCTTGTCCAATTGACGTCGTCGAAGCCAAACCAAATTTCGATACCAAATTTAGTGTAGATATATGTAATAAGCAATTAGATTTGGAATCAATAGCTCGTTAGACATATTCTTTGTATCTGTGTAACTTAACCAATAGCTACACCTTCAACCCTCCTTCACCAACAAATAATTTTCCAGTTAATTTAAAATGACCCCTTCACTGCTGTTAATTATAAAAATATACATACCTAGTTGCCGGATAGTGGTAATGGCCAGAATAAAATTAAAACATAGTGCCACCCAGATGTAGATTACCTTTGAAGAATAAAAGTTGTCATTGTAGCTCATTTTTGTTATAAAATCTACTATAAACATACGGCCCAATGCATCCAGGCAATGTTGTTGGTGGACCACAAGGTCAACAGGGTGGTGCAATGCCCCAAAATGCTGGCCAGCAAAGTGGTATCAGCCAAATGATAGGTATTTCCCAGAATATGCAACAGAAGGTAAATATGCCAATAGGTCAGGGTGGCCAGATGTTTCAGGTTAATCGTGGTGTTCCGGGTCAGTAGCAGCAGTTCTTACGGCAAAGTCCTTCACCAAGTACTGTGCCATCTGCCACTGGTATGTAGGCTGCACAAAATCAACAGCAACAACAGCAGACTCAAATGTCTGATGCGCAGATGATTCCAAGCCCTTCGGTACTGATATTTGCGCTCCTGCACCAGCATTTGTACCCATAGGACCAGCAGCGTTCAAACGTGCGTTCATCATTTGATGTAATTGCTGATGGTTCATGCTGATTTGCGCCATTTGCTGTTGACCCATTTGTTGAATCTGCTGTAAATTCATAGCATTCACGTTCATTGGCCCTCCCGGGATCTGCCCTGGACCTAACTGCATTTGTTGGGAAGACCCACCAGGGCCACCAGAACGGCTAATTTGATTCATGTGATCTGAAAATCGAAAAAGATTAATAAGTACAAAAGCCTGCAATTTCGCATGCATACTCACCCAACCGTTCCAGCAAACTTACGTAATGGCCGCGTGGTAGTAAAATTTTAGACAATGACATTTATGCATTGTATGTATGTATGTATGTGATTACGTTCCACATCAGGAATAAACCTAGCGCCGTTCTCCATTCATATTGGAGAATAGCTATGTTTCTTTACGGACAATTAACACTAACCCTAACTAGCTGCTGCTAGTTTTGCATGGTGACCGTTCGTAGACAATAAATTTAATTGCTGTTGTCATACAATTGGGGATTTTAAATGTAAAACCAATGCAAAGTCACTGGGTACCACAAAATGT
>NW_023464076.1:0-2275 GCF_013731165.1 Rhagoletis pomonella | reverse complement strand
ACTGGGTACCACAAAATGTTAATTGGTTATTTTAAATGTAAAACCAAAGCAAAGTCACAAAATGTTAATTGGTTATTTTACATGGGAAACCAATCCAAAGTCACTACGTACCACAAAAATGCTAAGATACTATGCTTGCTAAAGTATTTCTTAGGCGGCACCTTGTTTTTTAACAGCAAGGCGCCCAATGATATGCAAGCTTATGCCGGTGGGAAGTGGGATTGTTGAGTGCCGATGTAAACCAAGATACATAAGTCTCCAAATGTCGATAAGCAGGTTCACGTCACATACTCAAGTACACACACACATATGTTAAAACCTGCTATTGACAAAATATGCGGATGAAAGCACAAATGAAAAATAATAAAAATAAATAAATGCTACCACACTCATACGCACAAGCATTTTTTTCGGTATAATTTAATGCAAGTAAAATTCTACGTTGCCCATACATCCCTGCACAGTAGAATGCATGGCATCCATGCAATCCATCATCCAAAATTTTGTAGGTCGTGAGTTAACATTATGCTACATTCACACTAGGTGGTTCTTTGATTAGAAAAATAATGTATATAATGCCAAGTTTACACCCACCGAATTATGCGCTTGCACTCATCAAAATGTTGCGCCTTTCATACCACTCGCCACCCAACAATACATATATACGTTATAATATCCACTGCAACGATATCTGACCCTATTTCAGCCGTAACGATGTCTCATATCGCCACTATGAGGAAACGAGCCGAACAACGCGCCCACCGCTATCCGCTACCGTGCCG
Organism: Rhagoletis pomonella; assembly: GCF_013731165.1. Lineage (NCBI taxonomy): Eukaryota > Metazoa > Arthropoda > Insecta > Diptera > Tephritidae > Rhagoletis > Rhagoletis pomonella. Next base: position 1,493 of record NW_023464076.1, on the reverse strand, counting down.
CCTATGCGACGCACACCACCCGATTAGGCTCTGCCCTATTTATCGGGCAAAATCGCCCGAGGAGAGACTGCGCGAAGCTCTACTGGGCCGCTATTGCGCAAACTGCCTTGCCATGACCCACCAGCTAAAGGAGTGTCAAAGCGAGGGAAGATGCCGTAGGTGTGGCGAGAAACACCACTCAACTCTGCATTTAGAGGATGAGCCAACGCGCCAACGAAAATGTGAGTCATGGAGGGCACGAGGCAATGAAGGCGACTCAGAGGAACCAGTCCCCAAACCATGGAGTGTGCAAGTGGAAGAAGCCGAGGCAGACGGCACTCTGTCCCTATACGCGTCCGACTCGGGAACCGAGACTAGGCCTCCCGGTCCAGAGATTGAAGAAGGGGAAGTTACTGAGCGCGGAGCGGGGACTCGGCCTCTCCGCCCGCTTACGAACGGGGGACCGGAAACACGGTCTTTCCGGCCTCTGCTGCGGCATGAACGCAGAAGTACGGCTGGATCCGAAACACGGGTTCACCGAGCACGCCACCAAGGGCGACAAAGCCGCAGAGCGGGAACTCGGCCTTTCCGCCTGCGCCAATCCACAACATTTCAACACGAAGATAGACTGGTGACTAGGCCTCGCCAGCTATCACGACCGCACGCTTTTCGAAATACCATAATAACGCCATCACTCCAGCCCACTATATCCGTGGCGCCGACGGCTGTTGTAAAGGTGGAGGCGAGAGGGCGCCTACATCTGGTCCGCGCGCTTATTGACGCTTGCGCGCCGAACACTATCTTGTCCGCGGATCTGGCCCAAGAGCTAGGGCTTCAGGAAACCTATATCGGCGGGCAACGAGGGTGTTTCCTATGCATAAGGGGCAAGCATGGGCAGAACAAGCGGGTGGCGACCCATGCGCTTATTATACCCCGCTACAACCATGTCTCACCTAGGACTAATGTGGATCCCTCAGTTGCTACGCCGTATATCCACATTCGGCTTGCGGATCCAAATTTTTTCGCATCAGCACCGATACGCCTTGCCCTTGGGTCGGACGTATATGCGGACCTAATCTTGCCCGGAACTTTACCGACGTCGTTTGGCCCCCTCATTGCGCAAAGCACTATTTTTGGTTGGGTGCTGTCAGGGGCGTGCCGGCCGTAAATTTAACTTACATAAAAAACCAAAATAAGATGTGAATTATTTGAATTTTTTGTAATGAAATAAAGTGCATTGAATTATAACCATGTTTGTATCCCATGATTTTCACTCTATGATTTACTAGGTGTTTTAGGGGAAAAAGGATGGAACCGCTCGTCGAAGATCTTGGTGATGGTGGCGCCGCTCTCAACAGCACAACCTACATGAATTCACACACTTGTTTTGTAGTTGTAAGAACATATGAAGCTGGTAGCTCGGGCGTTTCCCAAGCACAGATGTTGCGTCCCGCAAGGGGGGCGGCATGTTTAGGCCTTCAGCCTAAATATTTCAAAAAAACTCCACCCTAATG
>NW_023464075.1:0-11921 GCF_013731165.1 Rhagoletis pomonella | reverse complement strand
CATTCAGGCTAACAGCATTACAACTTGCCCGTAGATTCACATATAAATCCACAGCTGGAAAATGAGGCAAGGTCTCTAGGAACATTATAGTGTGGGTAACGCCCCGGTGATCATTATAAAGCGGAAGCTCAAAGATATACCTAACTCTTTCGAGACTTTTCGACACAAAAAAAGGAATAATGGCGATCTTTATTGCATTTGACCAAAAGTTGTGATCGAGATATCAAGATGAGAAGGATATAAGTTGGTAATATACTATCTAAGCATAAAAGGTATGTGCATAAAAAAGTAATAATTTCATATACATACTACGATGGAAAAATAAATACGCCGTTCCAGATCATGAGCTTGACTCGGGTCACAAGGCTGATCAGATTTGCTAGTATGTACCACATACTTTGACGATGGCTAAATAAGAATTATTAAGTTTAAACAGAGTTGAAATTTGGATGAACATTTTTACTACTGGCCATCTTTTACGAGTATTTGGCGACTAAATCCAAATATTCTAGAATATATCATTAATAGAATAACTAAGTATATCCACTCTAAATTTTTCAAATAACCTCAGAGTAGACGCAACTCTACACAGCGCAGGGACGATGAGACCATGAGACTAGCGACAGGTTTTTTTTTGCAGCTAATACTAGAAGGCACTGCGCCAACCAAGCTAACGAACGACAGGTAAAAGCAGAAAAAGACCGCAACGCAAGTCAAGTGCACGCAGTGCGACAGTTGTTTCAGAAATTCTAGTTCTTGTTTTTGTTTTTGACATGAACGAGAATGTGTGAATAATACCAGCAAAACAACACCACACATTGCATGCCAACAGGCAAACAGCCAACTAAACAACCAACCAAAGAAGTTGTCTTGGCAGGCAAGGCAGCTCGACCTACCCAAGTCAGTGCACGCTGTGGCGGAGTGGCTGCCGCCAACGAACCACTTAAGCGCACATTGCCTTTGAACGGTCAGTCAGGCCGATAACCGACGGATAGCTAATACATACATACATACATACATATGACTACTACCTCGTCGTAGCCTTCCTGTCCGGTTGAATCTTTGCGTGCTGACTTGGCCTCGCCTCACCGTTGTTTTTACTTGCCTGTTTGTGGCCGGGCATGATGTTGACCGTTGGTGGCGTGGCGGCGCCCAATGAAGCCTCAAAACTGAGTCGAACGGTGCGCAAACACGCCAACTGCGCGACTCGAACAAACTTCAGATACCAGAATACATCAGCAATCAACATATGGACAATGAACATACATACATCCATACATACATATGTACATAGGTGCGTTTACACATACTTATCTATATAAATATCTACGCGACAGCCACTCGTACGTGTTCATACATACCTACATACATTTGTTCTGTACAAAATGGCAAATTGCCATTGCTCGAACACTTGTAAGCGTCGCGCAGTGCTGAGTGCGGATGCGGGTGCGAATAGGGTAGATGTGGCATTGTTGACGTTGCGCACGAATGAAAATAAAATCCGCAAATTTTGGTTGGGTCAGCACAGCTCACAGGTTGCCTCTCGCCTACCCGCCAACAAATATCGCTGCTTGCATGGCCAGCTGCTACCTTTCACATCAGCTCCACACCACACAGGCAGCCCGCAGCTCATGTCCAACCAACGAATCTCACCATTGTAGTTACATACTATTGGAGCGTTGATCCAACGCAGTTATTATGTTAACATTTGACCGTCGAGGCTCGACTATTTGTACGAATATGCATGCATGTATGTATGTATGTATGTATGCAAGTGCAAAGCACTAAAGCAATTTAAAATGCGCTCTGCTGAACTTTGCCAGTGTACAACTTGGAACTCTGTGAAATCTCGCTAGACTAATTTCGGTTTTGTTTGATTTTTTGTAAGTATGTGTGTTTATATTACTGTGTGAATTGTCAGGTGGACAGCGGAAAATCGCATCAATAGTTGTAGACAAAAAGTTGCTGAGATTAAATCACTAATGCGACAAGTTTTTGTTGGTGTTGGTAGAAAAATTACAGCAAAACTTTTCTTGTCGTGTCAACAGAAGCATATTTACTAAGTTGGAGCAGAGCACGTAGAAAGTTAAAATTCTCCGACCGCGTGACCGGTAGTTGAACAATTTTGGATAGTTAAAATCTGAAACACAAACATACATATTTTCTGAACGAATTATCGTTAGAACCGCGTTGTCATTAAGGGGGTTTCTCTTCTGTGTCGCCAATTGGTCTTCCCATCTCAGTGCGGGCCTCCCTCTTCCTCTGCTTCCACCAGCGGGTTCCGAGTTGAATACTTTCAGAGCTGGAGCGTCGGTGTCCATTCGAACGACATGGCCAAGCCAGCGGAGCCGCTGTATTTTAATTCGCTGCACTATGTCCATATCGTTGTAAAGCTCATACAGCTCATCGTTCCATCGTCTGCGGTACTCGCCGTCGCCAACGCGTAAAGGCCCGTAAATCTTCCGCAAAGTTTTTCTCTCAAACACTCCAAGAGCCGCCTCATCGGATGTTGTCATTGTCCATGCTTCTGCGCCATATACCAGCACGGGCATGATGAGTGACGTATAGAGCGCGGTTTTCGTACGTCGAGAGAGGACTTTACTCCTGAATTGCCTACTCAGTCCAAAGTAGCACTTGTTGGCAAGAGTGATTCTGCGTTGGTTTTCGATGCTGACATTATTATCGGTGTTAATGCTGGTTCCCAAGTAAACGAAATTCTCTACATTCTCGAAATTAGAATTGACAACAGTGACGTGGGTGCCAAGGCGCACAAGAGCTGTATGTTTGTTTGATGGCAGCAGATACTTCGTCTTGTCCTCGTTTACCATCAGATCCATTCGCTTTGCTTCCTTATCCAACTTGGAAAAGGCAGAACTGACTTCGCGGTTCTTGTTACCGACGATATCGATGTCATCGGCATACGCCAGCAATTGCACGCTCATGTAAAAAAAAATGGTTCCTGGAGGGTTCAATTCTACAGCTCTTTTTATCTTCTCCAATATCAGATTGAAGAAACACAAGAGAAAACGGCTCGGAGAGGTCCTTTCTAATTCTGACATAGCTGGTGACATTGCTCAACGTCATTTTACACAGCCGTATCACTTTGGCGTGGATGCCAAATTAAGATATCGCGACGTATAGGCAACTCCTGTTAGTGCTATCAAAAGCGGCTTTGAATTCGACAAATAGGTGGTGAGTGTCGACCCTTTTCTCGCGCGTCTTTTCCAATTTTTGGCGTATTGTGAATACCCGGTCTATGGGGGATTTGCCTTGTGTAAAGCCCCACTGATAAGGCCCAATCAGTTTGTCATACAATACGCTCGATACGACCTTGTAACCAATGCTTAGAAGGCTGATCCTGCGGTATTTGGTGCGAATGGACGGGTCGCCTTTCTTGTTGATTGGGCACAGCACACTTAAATTCCAGTCATCAGGCATGCGTTCATTTAACCATATTCTGCATAAGAGTTTATGCATGAACCTTATCAGCTCCTCGCCGCCGTACTTTAATAGGTCGGCTGGAAGGCCGTCAGTTCTAGCAGCTTTGTTGTTTTTGAGCCGCGCTATTGCTATTCGTACGGGACGTTTCGTTATGGAGGCTGAATTTTCCGACTTTGTTTCCAAGAATCCCTTCCATGCCCACCCTGGCATTGAAGTCGCCGAGGATGATTTTGATATCATGGCGGGGGCAGCGCTCGTACGTGCTCTCCAAGCGCTCATAGAAGAGATCCTAGGACGCCTGATCCTTCTCTTCCATCGGCGCATGGACACAGATGAGCGAGATGTTGAAGAACCTCGCTTTGGTGCGGATTCTGGCTAGACGCTCGTCCACCGGGGTTATTGACAATACTCGGCGACGGAGTCTATCTCCCACCACAAATCCAACACCAACAATTATAAGAAAAATTTACTCTAGCTTTTGCTGAAAGCTAAATAAAAGCTCTGTGTACATTTTTAGCGCTTAATTTTAAAAATGCCAAATTTTGAATTGTGTCACTTGCACTAATTGTAAAAAGCACTTACTCATATTTGCAGAAATCCTTTTACAAAAAATTTCAACAAAGTAAAATGAAGAACAACTCTGCCATGCTCTAAAAATGTATGTTGTTTTCAATTGCCACCAGATTTTTCGTTTTTACACATTTTTTGCGCAAAATGTTTGAACAAGTGCATTTATCCAAGCGGGTTCTGAAATTCACTTCCGAGTGCAAATGACTCAAGTTCACTTTGAATCAAAATTTTGGTGTTCCGTATACATATTTCGTTTATCGTGTCAAATGCAACTGAATTCATTTTTTTTGTTTTCAACATCACTTTCGCTCTGTAAATAAATTAGTAAACATCTCGGGATCCCGAAGTTGCTATCCCGGGATTTCGGGATATGAAAAAATGTCCGGGATCCTGGGACTGCATGCCCTACTACATACATATGACAGAATAGTCTTAAGACTTATTATTTGAGAGTTCAGGGCAAATGTTGCCCATTCTCGCGTTCATCATACGCCCTGGTAATCAAAAAAATCTTTTTATTTTACATTTTTACATCGGTTTTTACGAGAAGCTTTCCAAGGCAAACTACGTACATACATTCTTAGGATCGCCATTGTCTATCGAAATCCAAGGAAGAATCGCTCTTGACAACAAGCGCTACGGTGCACTAAGTAGGCGATTGATTTAAATTCGCCTCCCAACAAACGAAAATCACACTTTATAAGTCGTTCGATACGCTCCACACCATGATAAAAACATTAAACAGGTAAATTCATTCTCTCAATTCGTCGGCCATGATTTTTTTTTCTGACGTTTGCCAACATTTTAAAATCATATAAAATTGAGAATAAAAAAATAAAATTGTTCACAATTGTTGTTGCTTGAGAATGAAAATGGGAATGTGTTTGAGTGAGTTCGAGTTTTGAATTTTTAAATTATATTGCTAGCAACCTTGTTATGTTTTTATCATGCACATTAGGTCAAAAGATTCATTTGGCTGTGCAAAAGTGCAATTTCGTAAAGGCAGTTTAACATTATTTTTTGTTGCCATTCTGTAGTGAATACTCCAAAATAACAGAAACTTCACTTTGTTATTATAAAATGCGTTACACTTTCAAAACGTTGTTGACACGTTATGAGAAATTGGTAAAAAAAATTCAATAGATTAAAAAAATTAAATTTTTTATAAAACAAGAATCGAAATTTTACAAACTGACCACTTCATTTTGTTGCTCAATAAGTTCTCTAATTTCTGTCGAAAAATCATAAGATTCGAATGAATGGATGCTGAAATATGTTAAAAAGTGTAAAAGACGGCATAAAAATTTGCCTGCAAATAACTCGTAAAAAAATAAAATTTGCGCAAAATCTCTGGTGTCAATATTGCACACCATGTAAACTTTAAAAATCGTTCAATGAAATATAAAAAATCGAAAAGTCAACTTTGAGCGGCCCACTTGAGAAAACTTGACTCATATCTACCTGTAGTTGCGTATGTAACGTATACGCCCCGTAGCACCAGCATCTAACTCGTTTAAGGTGTTCTTACACGATATGTATTTGCATCAAGAATGATAGAATACAAGATTGCGCCGTCCTGGGCGTTGACATTTGTGTACCACAAGTAAACAAAGAATAGAGCGAAAAGAAGACCGAGTTAAAACTTCCAAAACAGTTCACTTTACAGCGAAAAAACGTGTTTTAATTTTGCTAAACGCGAAAATATTGCATTTTTCACCTAATCTATTAGAGAATAGGTAACATTTTAGTGCACTCCATTGCTTTGCAATTAAGACTGCGGCAGCATCTCCGCGGGATTGATTAGTTAACTTGCTAATGGAGGCTGCTTGGAGCAGAAGCAAAATCATTGTGAGGAAATGCTGTTAATGTAATAATAAAGAAACATTTCGGGAACGGCTTTGCCGTGCCCTATGTACACAAAATGCAGCGATTTGTCCCAGCGCTACACTTGCATCTACGAATCTTGCATCTTGACGGCTGTCGCAATTTAACACACAGCACTTCATTTTATTAGTTTTTATGCAGTCTTCAACTCAAAAATCACTCACAAATTGCAAATTAACACAATTTAAACTGATTTTTCACATATAATTAAATTTCTCTTTCGCTGATTTGTAAACAAAGGTTTGTTTACAAGTTACCACAACTGTCAAAATCGGCAAAACCAAAGTAGCGGTACCACTGACGGCGCCACCTCTGTTCGCTGCACCGTGTATTTGCATGTGTACATGCCACTTTTTACATATGGAAACGCCAACATATCGTGTAAAAGCAAATTAGATTTGTTTCTGTACAAAGCAGATGCACGTACATACGAAATAGAAATGTTTCTATTTTCATCCGCTTTTTTAGAATTTTGATTCACTCATTATGGCTCTAAAAACAATCTATTTAAAAGACAAAAATGTTTGGTCAATTTCTTAGGCTCGCCCAAGTCCATCAAAGTTCAATGTGCACCTGGGAAATTTCGGTCAGGGCAGTAGCAGAGGGTTAACTTAAAAGCAGGCCTTAGCGAGGCCGACTGCGCAATACCCTCGGCGTAACTTCGTCTGTTCGTATAAATTACACTTAATTTTTGCCTTCAACTTCGTGTACACGTACACGCGACGGTACCAGTGTTGCAGTTTTAGCCTTTTGGTGGCTAGATTTAGCTACTACAAACTTTTTTTGGCCACATAAATTTAAAATTGCCCCTAGCCCTTTTTTAGCCCTTTGGAGAATTTATTCTATTAACGATTTAACTATAGTTTAAAATAGATAAGTTTACGACCCTTAAAATGCTTAACTTGTTGAATGGCCCATCAAGTCGATTGAACGTGATGTTCTTGTGGTGTGATTGTACCAGCTGCTGGTACGACTTCAAAAACTATTTGAAAATTTTGTGATTGTACCAGCTGCTGGTGTCGTGAGTGGTGAAATTAGCTCAATTATTTGTATTTTGGCGGAAATTTTTTGCACTATATGAGTCAAAGCCGTGTTTGTGGAAGATTAAGTTCAGAATAATGTAGTTGTGAATTAAAAAAAAAAAACAATGTTTAGCAAAATGGTAGAAAAATTATGAAATTTCGTCTCTAATCATTTCGATCTTTCCTCGACCTCATTTGTAAAGAAATAGATTCTGTACCAGCGTGCTGTTAAGTTATATGCTTCGAGCCTGATGGTACAATCACTTGATCGATCCAGCAAGCTGGTGTCGTATATTTCCCCCTTTTATACAAAAAGGTTTTTGGTTGGATAAAATATTAGCTTTTTTCCTGAGTTCATTGTTTTTCTATACCATTACATATTGAAAATGTTTGCGTGTATACTTATATAGATATGTATATGTGAGTAAAAAATTTTAGCTCTTTTTAAAGGAATTTGGCTACCACTAAAAATGATTCGCGGCAACACTGGACGGTACCCCGAGCCATAAAACTTATTTTGTTTAAAAGTACATAATTGTTAAAGAGAAAATTTGTACAACTCGGATTCCTTAATATATAAAAAATGCCTAAAAAGAAAATTGAAAGGCAGGGAGGATATTGTTGTGAGGATAATTATGACAATGGAAATGATCCATGAACTACCATTTGAATTTGTAATTAATATTTTTTAGGATTTTAACAAATTATCATTAATAATAAAAACTATTTATTATAACGTCGTTTAAAGTACAAAACCGCGTACCAAATAGTCAATTATATCAATAGTTCTCTTTTTTATAAAGCAATCGCATTTCTGGCTAGTATATTTCAGAACGAATGGAAAAGATTGAGCCAAGAACTTGTGTGAGCAAATCCAATTTTCGGCAGCAAATGTTATTTAAGCGGTTTTGCAGAATGACGATACCTTAATAAAAAGAAAATTACCCACTTACTGCATATTTACGGGTTTGTACTTTTTATTTTGTGCTAGTTATACAAGTATATCAAAATATTCTAACTCAAATGTATGTATGAATTGATCTACAGTCTTAGGGTCCGAATTCTGCACATTTTTCTCTGTTGAGCTAGGGTTTTCGAATTGTAGTATATCTTACAAACGACTTTTTAGTTATTTTAAAGACGACAGATAGAGAGTTTTTAACGAAGTAAAAAAATCTTCTAATCCTGTGATCAAATGAGGACAATATCAAAAAAAAAAATATCATCTCCAATAGTTTTTCAATCCCAAGGCATAAATGCAAATGAAAATGCGCCCCAAAGCCAATGAACGCACTTCAATTTTCTCTTACAGCCTACGCAGTAGAAACAAGCCCATATTCAAACGCACATACATACATACATATGTATGTGTTCATATAAATTTTATTTCTTTTTCCATTTTATTTTCGGATATGAGCTCATATGCACACAAATATGAATTTCATTCAATGCCAGCAATGCGAATACGATTATGGAATTCGTTATCTGGCTTGAGTATGTTGTACGCTTAAGGCGAAGTAACAATAAAAAATAAATGTGCATATGTGCATACATACATACATACCTACTTATGTATACCCTTCGTTCCAAGTGATATTCGATCGAATTCCGAAATTGCAAAACGAATTTCAAACAAGTTGTGAAGCTGTCCAAATATTGTACATACATATACATATACATATACATATATATTTCTAAGAGTGTGTGCATCTGTTTGTAGAGTAGTTAAACACACTTACAGTAGCATTACTGCCAACTAATGATAAGCATTATGAGTTGGGTGCAGGCAGGAAGCCGATAATAGCCGTAGATTGCTACTGGACTTGGAATTCAGTTTGCTCTCGATAGCAGCAATGGCACGTACATTAGACCGTACCAGCAAAAAAGTCGCCGTACACCACTCAGTCTAAAATATTTTCCTAAGGCAATTTTGAAAAAAAAAAACAATATATCTTTTTTTGCCCAATGTCATACCTTCGGCATTTACAGTCGAGTCTTAAAGTATGATATACCGGTGTTCTCGTCTCGTAGAGAAATTTTTTTATTCCAAAGAACGTTGATCTCAAATACCCCGTTCTACTACTTACTCAGTTCCTACCATCGTAAAAGATCACCTAAATATCAGTAAATTAGATCTCTCACTTTAGCTAAGGAAGTATGTATTTCGATTCGAAAGCAATTCGGATTTTTCTTACTCACCAGTTCTCAGTTATTATCATCCTAAAATACCACACTAATGGCAGTAAATTAAAACTCTCCAAAAATCATTAAACTTTTGCTAAGAAAGTATTCCGATTATTTCAGTAGAACTATTTAAATAAAAATATCAGAAAAAAAAAATATTCGAAAATACTTTAGACTCAGGGGAGTGCCGCGAACCATTTTTTGTTTGCTTGTAAGGTGGCACGCTCTAGTGTACATTTGTATGTACATACATATGTACATAAGTCTGTAAGTACCTGGGTGGCACGAGGCAAACGGTAGATACAACCACGTGACATGACGGTAAAAAAAAATGCTGTAAGACCATAAAGTTGGACGAACTACAATGAATGAATGAATTTTTGTGCAGGTCGAGAGCGCGGTGGGTGGTTCGACTTTTGCTGCTGGTTTCGTTCAAAATGTGTGGTTTTGGCCCATAGCGCTTGTCCACGTGCATACATACATATTTACATTTTCACCCACGAATATGCAGTATACATATATGTTTGCTTGTTTCTGCTCTGCTACTTTCATACATAGTTAAATGGCACGAGCTGTCGTCGACGTTGTCATCAACGAGCGTCGGGAACCACTTCGTCTCACAACCCAAGCTGCTGCTGTATCCCTGCCACCCCTGCTCTATGAAGAGCATTGATGACTTTCGCATGTTGGCTGCTGCTGACGCAAAAATGCGATTTGCCGCAGCAACAACAACAACAACAACAGCGACAACAACAACAACAAACACTGTAAAATTAACATTTTCTACGTCGAACGTTAGCGACGCGTTGCTCTGAATGTGAATGAGACTGTGGTGTGGGGCTTGGCCTTTGGAAGTGGGTGAACATTTGTGGCACGAGCCACAGATGTATGTATGTTTATATGTACATATGCTTATGAACGTGGGTGAGTGTGGGTGGATGTGGGTGCAACTGCGTGAACTGAGATACTAGATACTTACGAGTGTTGGAGCAAATGTGTGTGCGTGAACAAATGCCTTTGTTTGTTTGCATCTTTGTACAGTATTCAAAATCTTTATTCCTACACCTCAAATTTTAGAAAAAACTTACTGCTTACAGCAGTTTAAAGGAAATATTAAACGAAGCGAAAAGTAGATAAATTAGTATTTATAAGCTCCAGGATTGGCCTTGTGAGTTTTTTAATCGTCATGGTGAATTGGTTCAATCCCCGGTTCGAGTAAACTCTAAATTTAAAAATTATTTTTTCTAACAACGGTGCTCTTTGGCAGGCCATGGCAAACCTCCGAGTAGTATCTATTGCCAGAACTTCTTCAGAAAAAAACTAAATGGGCAAAAAAATCTAATTCAAAATTTGTGTTATTGCTAAGAAAAATTACTAAATTAACAATTAAAATATTTTTGGTCGTTATTAAATATAACTTCATAAAAATGTCAATGTTTAAGATAAGAATGATGCATTCTTGTAACGAACCACGTATTTTGTACTTAAGTAAATATTTTTTGTAGCCTCACAAAATCTAGGCAGCTTAAGACAAAGTTTTGATTCCACCTCATTGTTCTATAAACAGTGACGATTCGGTGCAAAATTAGCCCCATCGTCAGAGAATCAATACTTTAGTATCCCCCCAATAAGCTTACCAAACAGAGAGTACTTCCACTCTTATACGGCTTTCCCACGGCACCCCAATTACGTAGTTCGCTCTCTCATTCGTAATTTGCACTCCAATTATCCTTCGAATTACGTAATTCGTCATACACAATTTTGAGAGCGAATTACCTCAATTTTTTGGTAATTCAGATCAAATTACCAAGCGAACTATTAACAAATCGGTAAAGTAAAGTTATAACGTCCGACCGGGGAAAATTCAAAGTCAAGCAGTTTAATAGACATTCGACTGCTTTCTTAAAACTAGCTTTGCCTGATGCTGGCGCCCTGCATGAAAGAACCAACCATCGACACTTCCGCCAAGCTTCGACACATCCGTGTAGAAATTCACCGGTGTTGTCTTGCAGCTATAGTTATAAGTACTGCTTCCCGTTCGCTCGTTCCTAAAGGTGATGTGAAAGAGATTTTCTTTGTGTTTTCTGACGGGGGAAAATACAAACATGTGCGACATTTTTAGTTACATATTTTTAAAGAATAAAAACTATAGTTGTTTTCTATTCTTTTAGTTATTTCAATAAAAATTAAAAATTTTTAATTAAAGCGCTGTTTGCAGCTCTCAAGAAAAACGAAAAATTCATATAAAATGCCGCACACGAAATCGAAAAGAAATTTTCTGCAATCAAATGAGCGGAGCAGAGAGTTTTATTTATTTTTCAAACAAAATGCCAAAATGAAAAAAATTACCTTTTTACCAACCCAAATTCCTTCTACCGATTTTACCAAAATGGCAACCCCGAATATGTGTGTACTTCATCAGCACAAAACGTACTTTTTGGCACCACTGAGAAAGTTTTGAAAGGGTACGTTTAGATGCAGATGAATTTGAATATTTGTATACATATTAGGAGCGTATATTTATACCTTTCATGAGCATGAAATGGTATTATAACTTTGGTCCGATGTTTGTAAGTACCAGAACAAAAAGAGATAGACCCATGAAAATGTATACTTATATGATCAGAACGTCGAGCTGAGTTGATTTAGCCATGTCCGTCTGTCCGTCTGTCTGTCTGTCTGTCTGTTTGTATGCAATCTAGTCTCTCAGTTTTCGAGATATCCGGATCAAATTTGGTAGGTGGGTGTATTTTTATAATGTATTAATCATTTGTCGGAACCGGAAGAATCGGACCACTATAACATATAGCTCCCATACAA
>NW_023464074.1:0-11921 GCF_013731165.1 Rhagoletis pomonella | reverse complement strand
CTAAATGCAATGTAAAATGTTTAAAATAATACATAATATGTTTTTTTAATATCTTCCTTTTGACCACGTTTCACTAGAATTGTTTATTCTTCGAAATGAAATCCAAACTTCTGCCGTGCCCACAAGTATTAGCACGGTAAAGGAAAAAAACGAATAATGCATCTGATCAAAAGATGGTTGTACCTAAAATCTAGTGACTGTACCTAATGTACCTTTTAGTCATCAAACGTCAGAAAAAGGTAAAATTGTACCTACTTTTTCATCCCTGGTATGTACATATTTATTTACAATCATATTTACAACAAGAGTCATTCTGGATTGTACCTGTGTACACAATATCCTGTATTAGTATGATTTTTCTGTTACTGGTGTTGTGCCATTTGTTTTGCCAACAGTTGTCATTGGCGACATTAAAGTAGAGGGTTTTGTTTTGGCACTGACGAAACAATTTCTGTGCAGTATTGATTTGATAATTCTACGGAAAAAACTGAAACCCCACACTAAAGCTTGGAAGAATATGTTAAGTATTAATCATCCTCATGTGCCAGAAGGTCTTCGGGATCTTATGAGGGATCTGACCAAGGAAATGCTTAGGGAAAAGCCTCCGAATATTTATCAATTTTCAGCAGATTACTTTGAGGCAATGATCGAAGGAAAAAGAGATTTTAAACGGTTTGAACCGATATCAAACAATGAAGCAAAAATATCTAGATACGGAGCCGATCATGTTCAAAAACAAACGCCGATTTCAATTATTTCCGCAATCATTCCTGAAGAATTAACAAAGCTGGTAAAAGAATTCATCAAAGCAATTTTGCGTGCCGATGCAGACAATATTTGCAAATTTGCAGTTCTGTACTTTCGAAAGTTAACAGAACAGGGTAACCGCTGCGAAGTAAATTATACTTCCTATGAAAATTACCTTAAGAACACTAAACTAATTTCCGTAACTTCAAATATAAAATGCTCTTGCGGACGAGCTTTGTCCGAAATGCTATTTGAAGACGCGGCCGAAAAACAGAAGGTGGAACGATATTGTACATCTCAAGACGAAAACGATTCAACTTTATTGAATTTGCAGCAGAATTTGCAACAAGAACAAGCTAAGCTAAATGAGATTTCTTTTAAAAATAATACGAATTCGGGGATGGATTCAGAAAAAAAACTTATTGACGCAGTTCGAATTATTCAACGTTTATTCCGTCGTTCTATTCATAATCGAAACGCAAATGAAAAAAACAATAGTCTACAAGAAAATAAATTATATAGTTCTGAAGAAACTGATGCAGCTATAATTCAGAAAATTAGTGAAATTCCAAAAAACCAGCAAAGGGAACAGATGCTAATGGGGACAAAAATAGAAAATCGTGGTTTGGGTACGTAAGAAAAACATCAGCTAAAAACGTCCTTATATCCTTTATTTTCCTCAATAGACGATCAGCAATCAACTGGAGCGAAAGATAAATGCACAAATGATTTAGAAGAAGTAAAAATTGAAGTAAAATGTGAGCGAATGATAACATTGGAGATAACAACACCAAATAATATGAGTGGTAAGCATTTACTTACTTTACTTTAGTTTACTTGAATAGGTAGAGTTTTTCTCACCCAATCTAGACATCAAACAGTTGGAATACAAAAGGTTGGTACCATGACATAACCTCAAGTAGCATAACTCCGATTTTAAAATTTGGAATTATGTCACTCCTTATACAGTGACAGAAAGCCAATCTTTTTACTTGGGGTTATGTCCCTTCTTATAAGGTGTCATAACTCCAATTGGGATAATCACTTTTGAGCCTAAAGCATATTTTACGGCTCTCAAGAAAACCAAAAAAAGCAAAAAACAAAACACGCTCAAAAAATGCAAAAAAGAAATTTTATATTAACATTTTTTCTCAGCAAAAATACTTCCGCCCCTCTTTTCCGGTAACACAGAAAGGAGAATTCTACTTAATAAGGGTTATAATTCTTAAGCGCGGCCGAAGGCCGCCTCTGCAAAACATAGGTTTGCGCAAAAATACTTCCGCCCCTCTTTTCCGGCTACAAAGAAAGGAGAATTCTACTTAGTAAGGGATATAAATCCTAAGCTCGGCCGAAGGCCGCTTACGCAGAAAGAAGTTCTGCGCAAAAATATTTCCGCCGCTCTTTTCACTTAGTAAGGGTTATAGTCCCTAAGTGCAGCCGAAGGCTGCCTATGCAGAAAGAAGTTCTGGTCAAAAATATTTCCTCCGTCCTTTTTTTGCAATACAGAAATGAGAATTCTACTTAGTAAGAGTTATAATTCTTCGTCCCCGCCCTGTGGGAATGCGTTTATAAGCGTCTCGTGCAGCTCTTTCAGGTTCTTCGCCTTCTTCTGCCCCTTGCGTGCATTATTGACGGGCGCCTTGACTTGCCTACGAGCCTTCGATTAGGCCTGTATTTCAGAAGCCTGCTGCTTGGACTTCGTTTTCCATTGGCTCGTGCACGCATTGTGGTTGGCTGCCACATGCAGCAAAGTGTGATGCGCCAAAATTCAGAGCTTGCAGCTGCCCGGCGAGTCGCATTCACCGGTCGTGTGGGTGAGTGCAAGGCAGTTGACGTATTATACTTGCGCTCGCGATACTGCCAATCGCTGCGGTGGCTTCATGAAATTGAATGCTGGACACGCCCTGACAGGCTAACCTAATATTCGCGGCTTGCGTTTTGGTACGCACGCTTTCGAATTTGTTTTTTTGTGTCACCCGAAATTGGCTTGCGTGCGTTTGCATTTGATTTCATTGAGCGAAACGTCAAATCAAAATGTCACGCAGAACAAAAATTGGAAGTTGAGTTAGCTTCATACGCACGCCGTTAAATTTTGGTTGGTCCCATACAAGTTGTATGTGCATGAGAAATTTTTGACAGTAAACTGGCGGCGTGCGTGAATATTAGGTTAGCCTGTGAAGGCATGGTATCGGTGGCAGAGTCGATATTGAAGACAATTGACTGTTTCCGCTGTTTCCATGCCAGAGGGCATGGCTTCCGGGCTGCGATGTTGTCTTCGATCTGGAAGTAGAAGCAAAGGCAGAGAAACGAGAAGTACTTGGGTACAATATTTAAACGAGTGTTAAGACCCTTAATATACAGAAGGAAAATATGTAAGTATATAATTTATTTATTGTGCTTAGCGCGGAGAATTCTCCGTGGGAAAGAAGCGCGGTTTGACAAGTGCGCACATCATAACTCCAATTTGTGTGCTGACTTCCACCACACGTTTGTGGATATCAGGACCATGGCGAACGTTTTCGATTCATCCCAATCGCCACTCGGTGGGAGGCAGCGATTCTTCATTCATCACGAGGAGGTCGCCTGACCGAGGATCACGTTGTCGGGTCATCCACTTGTACCTCTTCTGAAGATCCTTGAGGTAGTCTTCTTTCCAGCGACGACTAAATTGGTGGTGAAGCGCTTTGAGTTTCTGCCACCGGTTTAATAGAGGGAGGTCTTCCGTATTAGGCTCGGGCATGGCCAATAGCGGTGCACCTCGAATGAAGTGACCCGGAGTAAGTGCTGTCATATCAGCTGGGTCTTGGGAAAGTGCAGGTCAAGGCCTCGAGTTGAGGACTGCTTCAATTCGCACCAATTATGCACTTATTCATACGAATCGTTGCAAAAGTTCTGTTTTTTTTTTAGTTTGTGTTTCTAGCAGTAGACGGAATTTGGCAACGTTCCGAATAAATAAAAAAAGATTTTCCGTACGTTTCCAAGCCAGTTAAAAAATGCGTATAATTCTCGTCACGAAATTGATATAAAAAAATTTGGGTTTCTAGTTCCGCTTTCGTCACTCGACATTTTTACCTCAAGGAGATGTTTTATTTGATTTTAATTATTTTGAGGTAGCAAATTTAAAATCGACCAAAATACAAACAATAATCTAAATGTTTAATTTTCTCAAATAAATTGCTAAAAATGTTATCTAAATCTGAATTATGTATTCAAATCGATGTGCCTATTGAAACATATAACTTTTCGAATACGGAGTAAAGCGATAAAGAATGATCATATCGTTTGTATTCGAAAAAATAAAAAATAAAATATGAGAAATGATAAAAACGTATCAACTTGGTACCAACTTTGGATACAATAAGCAACTGTATTCGCCTGGTTGCCACGTAGTTTAATTGTTGTTAAGATTTCTACCGGGTGTGGGGCGCACACCTGTGCTATTTTAAGAAGTTTTACTTCTATCATGTGTACGGTGTTGTACTCGTACTATTTAACTAATGACTTTTCCTCAAGTAGTTTTGCTCAGTGGCAATTTAGACATTTCATGTAAGTAGTAGCGACACATTGGGTGAACTAAATGCATTCATACACACATATTTATGTACAACTGTAGGTAATATTGCATGCGTCTTCCTAGGTAGGTTAAGTGCGATTGATAAACCCCAAATACTGTGTACATAACTACAATTAAAATGGTGAAAAATATTACAATTTCGGCAGGTGACTGGAAAAAAACTTTAAAATACACACATATTGTGGTTTCCAAGACATGTACTAAGTGATTAGCACAGCTGCATCCTTCACCTTGTCAACTCGCGGGAAATTCCCCGATTTGCAGGGAAATGTTGATTTAAGTGGCAATTGGGGAATGGCCACTTTTTTTGGGAACGAATATGTTAATTTTTAACCATTTGACTCTTTTTAAAAAAGACAATTTGAATCGTAATATCTCCACAACAAGAGTTTTCCGAGATATAAGCTATATACCAGATGAAAGCTAAGTTTTGGGCTAGACTTGTGGAAACTCAGAATAAAATCGACTGACCAGTTTTTGAGAAAATTCCCGAAAAATCTATTTTCAGCAGCTCGAATTTTAGTTTTCAGGCCATAACATCATGACGTATTTATATTTTATAAACGCAAAAGACAGCGTTAGATAACTGGTTTTAAGACCCTTCTACTGATAACCACTTCAATGGTATGGAATGAGAAGTGCCACCTCAGTGGTAGTTTAAAAATTGCCTTTTTTCGAATTTCAGGCACCTGCCACGCCTACAAAGCATACGAATCGAAACATCCTGGAACAAAACCTTCCTAGTTTTTTTGGTACTTTAATTCTTGAAAGTTAAAAAAAAAAATAAATGAAGGAACACATTTAGCTCTATATCTTTCCAACTAGTAGCCGGAACTTAATACATAAGGTATCGTTTGAAAGGTATTGGCCTATAGAATAACATTAAATATGTTTGGTGCATTTCTTGTTTGGCAACACTTTAGCCTAATTTTTAAGAATCCGGTTAATCGTTTATGAAGCTTGAATACATTTTCTGGACACACTCTCCAGGACCTTTCCAACGACATGGACTGAGTAGTGCGGCCTCAGTGGTAGTTTAAAAAATTGCCTTTTTTCGAATTTCAGACACCAGCCACGCTTACAAAGCATACGAATCGAAACATCCTGGAACAAAGCCTTCCTAGTTTTTTTGGTACTTTAATTCTTGAAAGTTTGAAAAAAATTAAATGAAGGTACATACAGACGCTACACACATCGCAAAGCATCTCGTAGTGGAGACAAGAACCAAAACACATTTAGCTCTATATCTTTCCAACTAGTAGCCGGAACTTAATATGTTAGATATCGTTTGAAAGGTATTGGCCTATAGAATAACACTATATATGTTTGGTGCATCTACATACCCCCTTAAACCGACTAAAGCAAAAAAAATATTTCTTGTATCGCAACACTTTAGTCTAGTTTTTATGAATCCGGTTAATCGTTTATGAAGCTTGAATATATTTTCTGGACACACTCTCCTGGACCTTTCCAACGATGCCTCAAACATGTAGATTGGACATCTGGATAAAAACTTCCAAATCTCGTGTACAGTAGATTTTGCTTAGTTGCACATCCTTCTTTGCACGAAAAACTTGTGCACCTAACCGAAAAAGGCACTTAAGCTAATTTTCTTTACTACTTCAATGAGGAAGGTATCCGAATCCCTATGAAACCAAATAATGGAGAAGCACTTATCACGTAGAAAATAATACAAGCGAAATTTTTTTTCGAATGGTATCTTATTATCTACATAACTAGAAAAATTGATAGCCATTTCCGTTATTCTGCGATATGAGTAAAATAAATAAAAGCTTGTAAAATTAGGTAATTGTAGGCCAGTGCAGGTAAACGTAATACTTTCTTTGATAAATGATACTAGTTGCACAATTTTTAAGGCAGCTATCGCCAATGTGCAGGTATGTTGAATGCATCTATCGGAGCAGTTTCCTTATAAATGTTAAAAATAATGTCTGAGATGCGCATTTTGGGGTAGGTATCTTAAATGTGCACTTAAGCATAAAGGCAGCAAAGCAAAATATACTGTATATATAAGCGAGTCATTTCAGCATGCTACTGTGGCTGCTTTCGTCACTCGCGCGCTCTGCCGTACGCTGTGATACTTGACCCAAAGTTTGTTTTATGGTAATTATGGTAATGGAAATATTTTTCAACAGCTGGCTTTCCGCAGGCTTTCCTCGTTTAAATATTTCAGTTTTAAAGCAATTTACGTCCTCTTTCAGTTGACACCAAACTCGTTTAATTTGGATAACTGGTTTCTTTATTATTAGGAAAAGACTTTTATTTTCTACTTAAAAATATCTGGCCAAGTTTAACTGTTGAAAGAAGTAACTGTTATTTACGGTCCCTGGTAAAATCTCCAAATGCAGCTGGAAGAACCTCGATTCCGTAGGAAGGATTATTGGGTGCCTTTCATTATAGCGTGGAATGTGCAAATCGGCTTTTAACCCGTAGAAGTCCGTCTTTGTCCAAGGAAGGATTGAGAACAAGAAGAGGACTTTTTTGTTAAGACGCATTTTGGCGTGTTGGAACTCGTCATGCGTCAGATGTGGATTAGTGATTGTAGCCAACCCCTTTGACTTGTTGTGGACATTGCTCACGAAGCGGAACATATACACAGTCACACGGAGTGGTCGATTTCGATTTTCTGGTGCAGATGCACTGCATGCCTTTGACCGTGGCCGTGCCTCCATGTGGCAAGAGAGCCATTTTGATCCGTGCAATCAGAGTGGGGAATTTGCCAAGTCCTGCGCTTTGCAACCACGGGTGCCGAGGTCGGCTGGATTGTCTTGGCTGGAAACATGACGTCATGTACCAGTTGGAAGATATTCCCGGATTTAGGAGGTACGATTGGATACATATTTCTTCCATGTACATGGTGGCTTTTCAAGCTAAGCTAGCACAATCTCAGAATCTGACCATAAGAATGTGGGGCACGATTCTAGAGGTGGGTAACTCAGCACTGTGCTGAGTTACTGTGCTGACTCTTAGAACTGTGCCGCACGCTCAGGCTCACCTCTGAAAAAATTTGTAACTCAGTAACTCAGTTTATGTGCTGACAATGTATAGCTCAGTGTGCTACAGAGTCGATATGGTAACTCAGTTGATGTGCTGACACTTGCATAGCTCGGTGCGGCTTGCATTGCTGTGTCGATGTGCTAACTCAATTGATGAGCTCACACATTCACACAATACGATCTTCCAAAGAGTACCATAATAGATGGCATCACTAGACCAACCATCAATTGAATATACGACTACCAAATTTAAAAAGAAGCAAGGCGAATAGCCAAGTTATGTATACTTGCACTGCTATACCATTTTTACGTAAAAATCAAAACCAAACAGAATTCTACATGTGAAGTGCTATGCGTTGGGTAACCGCTTACATGCATAGCCCATTTAACAGATTCTTAAGTGACAACTCTCAAGCAAAACTAAGTAGGGAATTATTTTGCAAATGAACTCACCAGTTGAAGTCAGCTTTGTAAAATTTTTCCGGCCAGCTACGAACAGAAGCTAAGGATAACCTTTTCTAAATCGATTTCGATTACTAACATCATCAATAATTTCGATGTACATACCAATTGTGCGATAGCACACTTGTGCCAGCTCACTGTGCTGACTCATTAAAGTGAGTTGGAGTTACTGAGTCAGCACACGAAAATTTACAGAGTTACCCACCCTTACACGATTCTAATTTGAGCTGTTTTCGAACAGTTGCGACCAGTTTCGCGAGTGAGACTGCACCACAAAGCTCTAGGCGTGGCAAGCTTACCGTCTTCAGTGGTGCGGTCTTTGGTTGCCAGCCTCTACACGGATGTAGATCGCTGCACAGTATGCTTTTTCCGAGGCATCGCAAAACCCGTGGAGTGAAATTGACCCATCGACGGATTTCGATGTGGCAGATGGCTGGCAGATTTTCTGCGAACTGTTGCCACTTTACTAAGGATATAAGTTTGGTGCATTCGTTCCAATCAACGCCATCTAACCATAGTTCTTGAAGCAGAATCTTTGCTTGAATCATCACTGGCGACAGCTATCCTGCTGGGTCAAAAAGTTTTGCGTCAGAGGATAGAATGTGTCGCTTTGTGACAGCATTTTATGTCGACGCAGGCAGCATGGAAAGTTTTCTAAAATGGCCGGAAGATTGGTCGTTAGTTTCGTGAGTATGAAACCAGTGCTTTGATCACTTGAACAAGTGATTCAGAGGCGTTGTCAATATCATGACTTCCGACTATTTTGGAAGCATTTTTTGTGGCCATATGCACCTTATTTAGGTCTTTAGCCTTAACAACCAAAGCGATGTCATCGGAATAGCCAATTGTTTTAACTCCTTTTGGAATGGGTAGACGCAATACGTCATTGTGGGCTATGATCCACAAAAGTGGACCAAGGACGGAACCTTGGGCAACTCCTCTGGATACTCTGACGAAGCGCTAGTTTGCGCTTCCGAAACTTAATTTTATGAAATTAAAATATTGAACTCTAGGGCCGTCGTATGCTCCTACCAACCAAAAGCAAAATACTAAAACGCGCACCTACAAACTTTTTAGGAAAATCACTACCGACGGCGAAGTTTTAAAAGAACATGAGCGAGCAAATTAAAAGCGGTGTTGACCGGTCCGATTATCTTTTTACAATATTCATTTCAGAAAAGTATATAGCCTAAGATAGTTCTTATGAACTATCATATATGTATGTGTATATACTAGTGTGAGTGTATATTCAGCGGTCACGCACGGCTGCACTATTTAAAAAAATACTGTCTTAAAGTTGAGGAATTTAGAGTGTATGATTCAATTCATCTGTAACAACATCAACAATAAACTGCGAAATCTTGCTTTAGTGGCAAGCATAAGATTTGTAACCGCAAATATAAATGCAAATCCAAGATCATTAGTACAATATCTTTAACAGCTCTATATGTATATCCAGAAATATGATGTATATGCACATATAAAAATTAAAATAAATGAAGTTATGAAGGTTGATAATTTACTAATTTTTGTATGGCGCGACGACAGACCCCGGAAGATGTTTTAACGTCTGCAACGCGCACTTTACCATCTGCGGTTTTTACTACTCTTCCCCACAGCCATTTTTGGGGCGGCAAATTGTCTTTGTGCACCAGCACGACGGTGCCAACTTCGAGGTTGGGTTGCGGCCTGTCCCATTTGGTTCTCGCCTGCAGATAGAGAATATGGTCCAGCTGGAAGGCGGACCACAACCGAGCCTTCAGGGACGAAAGCCGCTGCCAACCATCTAAATAGCATAGCTTCTCGGTGGATACGTGGGCCTCGGGCACGGCCATAAGCGAGTCCCCTATTAAGACGTCGACTGTGTTTTTTGCCTCGGCGTCGTTGGGATCGTCTATTGCTCCTACGAGTGGGCGGGAATTCAGTATTGCCTCCACGTCGACCAAGACGGTGGCCAACTCCTCGAAGGTAAGGGTAGTGTCGCCGATAACGCGCATAAGAAGATTTTTGGCGCTCTTGATGGCTGCCACCCATAGCCCGCGGAAGTTAGGTGTGCGTGGGCGTATGAACGCGAATTCCATGACTCACTCAGCTGCGAACGCGCCAGTTTCGCTCTGCCTTTCAGCGTCCTGGAGTTGCTTGGCGAGATCTCGAAGTCGTGCGTTGGTGCCCTCGAAATTCGTTGCGTTGTCGCACTATAGTTTCTGAGGAACTCCGCGACGTTCGACGAACCTTTTGAGAATAGATAGAAAAGCACTAGTTGATAAGTCAGAGACAGACTCTTCGTACACGGACTTTGAATTGAAACAAATAAAAATGGCAACGTAAGATTTGTAAGGCGGTCAGCGTCTTATTTTGTAATTCGTACAATTCTTACAATTTTATTAAAGGAAGACAAAGAATCAATTATTTTTAAAATTATATTATCTTGTACTACAAGATTTAGTGTGGTTTTCGCCTTTTTTAGCTCTAATTGTGTCTTCGATTCCTCGAGCACAAATTACTTGTTTTGTGGCCAATTTATCGAATTTTTTACCAGGAAACTTGGGCCTTAAATCCTCAATATCACATCCGCGATGACTGCGGTATGCAGTTACAGCTGCATGGCTATACTCAATCCCGGGTTTGGGCCCCTAACGTAAAAACCACTTCCAGTGAAGAAGCACGGCAAAGCCTCGGGGGAAATCCCCCCCCCCCCATAGGTTTAAAGGACTAGATTTGAGGGCATGCACCTGGAATGTCCGGACCCTTAATGGGAAAGTTGCCTCTGCCCGGCTGGTTGATGTCCTCGTAAGGACAAAGCTGATATCACCGCCATCCAAGAAATGCGTTGGACGGGGCAAGGTAAGCAATGTCTGGGGCCTTGCGATGTCTACTACAGCTGCCATGTAAAGGAGCGCAAATTCGGAGTTTGATTTGTGGTGGGAGAGAGATTTCGTCGCCGAGTACTGTCGTTCCCCCAGATGGGCGAGCGTCTAGCCACAATCCGCATCAAAGCGAGATTCTCCAACATCTTCGCTCATCTGCGCCCAGGCTTCGACGGAAGAGAAGGATGAGGCAACCAAGGATATCTTATATGAGCGCTTGTAGCGCACGTACGAGCGCTTCCCCCGTCATGATATAAAAATCGTGCTTCAATGCCAGGGTGGGCATAGAAGGGGTCGTTGGAACCACCGTCGGAAAATTCAGCCTCCACGATGAAACGTCCGACAACGGATTGAGGCTGATCGACTTCGCCGGGGCCCGAAACATGGTAGTATGCAGTCCTAGGTTCAAGCATAATAAGAACCATCAAGCTACGTGGGCGTCTCCGGATAAGAAAACGAGAAACCAAATCGATCATATTGTGATAGACGGAAGGCACGCTTCCATTGTTTTAGACGTACGCACAATCCGAGGCCCAAACATCGACTCGGACCACTATCTTGTTGCAGCCAAGATACGCACCCGCCTCTGTGCAGCAAAAATGTGCACCCAAATATGAAAGGAAAGCTTAACGTCAAACACCTGCAATCATAACAGACAGCCAGCGCTTTCGCTACTCGAATCTCACACCTGTTCTCAGAGAGAACTCTTCAACAAACCGAAATATGCGAGCAGTGGAACCACATTTCCCGCTCATCAAGTACAGCCGCCGAAGAAGTAGTCGGACTACCCGAAAGAACAACTGGTACGATGGGGAGTGTCAGGAAGCTGCAGAGAAAAAAGATGCCGCCTACAGGGCCACGCTGCGATCGGGTGCAACGTGCGCTATGTGGGACCGGTAAAGGGATCTGAAGAGGGAAGCGAGACATATTTGCCGCAATAAGAAGATAGAGGCCGAAATACGTGAGTACGAAGAGCTGGAAATGCTGGCCGACAGGATGAATGCCCGAAAATTTTACCAGAGAGTTAGGCGACTTACAGAAGCTTTCAAGAGCAGGGCGTACTCCTGTATGTTATAGAGGAAGCACTTGTCCGCCCTACTAAATGGTAGCGGCACGGAGAGTAGTGGAGAGGAAGAACCCGATCCCGCAGTCGATGATGACGGTGCTGAAAAACAACAAAGCTGCTGGAGCTGACAGCCTGCCAGCTGAACTATTCAAGTACGGCGGCGAGGAGTTGGTAAGGTGCATGCATCA
>NW_023464073.1:0-11922 GCF_013731165.1 Rhagoletis pomonella | reverse complement strand
CATTCAGGCTAACAGCATTACAACTTGCCCGTAGATTCACATATAAAACCACAGCTGGAAAATGAGGCAAGGTCTCTAGGAACATTATAGTGTGGGTAACGCCCCGGTGATCATTATAAAGCGGAAGCTGAAAGATATACCTAACTCTTTCGAGACTTTTCGACACAAAAAAAGGAATAATGGCGATCTTTATTGCATTTGACCAAAAGTTGTGATCGAGATATCAAGATGAGAAGGATATAAGTTGGTAATATACTATCTAAGCATAAAAGGTATGTGCATAGAAAAGTAATAATTTCATATACATACTACGATGGAAAAATAAATACGCCGTTCCAGATCATGAGCTTGACTCGGGTCACAAGGCTGATCAGATTTGCTAGTATGTACCATATACTTTGACGATGGCTAAATAAGAATTATTAAGTTTAAACAGAGTTGAAATTTGGATGAACATTTTTACTACTGGCCATCTTTTACGAGTATTTGGCGACTAAATCCAAATATTCTAGAATATATCATTAATAGAATAACTAAGTATTTCCACTCTAAATTTTTCAAATAACCTCAGAGTAGACGCAACTCTACACAGCGCAGGGACGATGAGACCATGAGACTAGCGACAGGTTTTTTTTTTGCAGCTAATACTAGAAGGCACTGCGCCAACCAAGCTAACGAACGACAGGTAAAAGCAGAAAAAGACCGCAACGCAAGACAAGTGCACGCAGTGCGACAGTTGTTTCAGAAATTCTAGTTCTTGTTTTTGTTTTTGACTTGAACGAGAATGTGTGAATAATACCAGCAAAACAACACCACACATTGCATGCCAACAGGCAAACAGCCAACTAAACAACCAACCAAAGAAGTTGTCTTGGCAGGCAAGGCAGCTCGACCTACCCAAGTCAGTGCACGCTGTGGCGGAGTGGCTGCCGCCAACGAACCACTTAAGCGCACATTGCCTTTGAACGGTCAGTCAGGCCGATAACCGACGGATAGCTAATACATACATACATACATACATATGACTACTACCTCGTCGTAGCCTTCCTGCCCGGTTGAATCTTTGCGTGCTGACTTGGCCTCGCCTCACCGTTGTTTTTACTTGCCTGTTTGTGGCCGGGCATGATGTTGACCGTTGGTGGCGTGGCGCCCAATGAAGCCTCAAAACTGAGTCGAACGGTGCGCAAACACGCCAACTGCGCGACTCGAACAAACTTCAGATACCAGACTACATCAGCAATCAACATATGGACAATGAACATACATACATCCATACATACATATGCGTATGCATAGGTGCGCTTACACATACTTATCTACATATATAAATATCTACGCGACAGCCACTCGTACGTGTTCATACATACATACATACATTTGTTCTGTACAAAATGGCAAATTGCCATTGCTCGAACACTTGTAAGCGTCGCGCAGTGCTGAGTGCGGATGCGGGTGCGAATAGGGTAGATGTGGCGTTGTTGACGTTGCGCACGAATGAAAATAAAATCCGCAAATTTTGGTTGGGTCAGCACAGCTCACAGGTTGCCTCTCGCCTACCCGCCAACAAATATCGCTGCTTGCATGGCCAGCTGCTACCTTTCACATCAGCTCCACACAGGCAGCCCGCAGCTCATGTCCAACCAACGAATCTCACCATTGTACATACTATTGGAGCGTTGATCCAACGCAGTTATTATGTTAACATTTGACCGTCGAGGCTCGACTATTTGTACGAATATGCATGTATGTATGTATGTATGTATGCAAGTGCAAAGCACTAAAGCAATTTAAAATGCGCTCTGCTGAACTTTGCCAGCGTACAACTTTGAACTCTGTGAAATCTCCCTAGACTAATTTTGTTTTTGTTTGATTTCTTTGTAAGTATGTGTGTTTATATTACTGTGTGAATTGTCAGGTGGACAGCGGAAAATCGCATCAATAGCTGTAGACAAAAAGTTGCTGAGATTAAATCACTAATGCGACAAGTTTTTGTTGGTGTTGGTAGAAAAATTACAGCAAAACTTTTCTTGTCGTGTCAACAGAAGCATATTTACTAAGTTGGAGCAGAGCACGTAGAAAGTTAAAATTCTCCGACCGCGTGACCGGTAGTTGAACAATTTTGGATAGTTAAAATCGGCAACACAAACATATTTTCTGAACGAATTATCGTTAGAACCGCGTTGTCATTAAGGGGGTTTCTCTTCTGTGCCGACTGTCGACAATTGGTCTTCCCATCTCAGTGCAGGCCTCCCTCTTCCTCTGCTTCCACCAGCGGGTTCCGAGTTGAATACTTTCAGAGCTGGAGCGTCGGTGTCCATTCGAACGATATGGCCAAGCCAGCGGAGCCGCTGTATTTTAATTCGCTGCACTATGTCCATATCGTTGTAAAGCTCATACAGCTCATCGTTCCATCGTCTGCGGTACTCGCCGTCGCCAACGCGTAAAGGCCCGTAAATCTTCCGCAAAATTTTTCTCTCAAACACTCCAAGAGCCGCCTCATCGGATGTTGTCATTGTCCATGCTTCTGCGCCATATACCAGCACGGGCATGATGAGTGACGTATAGAGCGCGGTTTTCGTACGTCGAGAGAGGACTTTACTCCTGAATTGCCTACTCAGTCCAAAGTAGCACTTGTTGGCAAGAGTGATTCTGCGTTGGTTTTCGATGCTGACATTATTATCGGTGTTAATGCTGGTTCCCAAGTAAACGAAATTCTCTACATTCTCGAAATTAGAATTGACAACAGTGACGTGGGTGCCAAGGCGCACAAGAGCTGTATGTTTGTTTGATGGCAGCAGATACTTCGTCTTGTCCTCGTTTACCATCAGATCCATTCGCTTTGCTTCCTTATCCAACTTGGAAAAGGCAGAACTGACTTCGCGGTTCTTGTTACCGACGATATCGATGTCATCGGCATACGCCAGCAATTGCACGCTCATGTAAAAAAAAATGGTTCCTGGAGGGTTCAATTCTACAGCTCTTTTTATCTTCTCCAATATCAGATTGAAGAAACACAAGAGAAAACGGCTCGGAGAGGTCCTTTCTAATTCTGACATAGCTGGTGACATTGCTCAACGTCATTTTACACAGCCGTATCACTTTGGCGTGGATGCCAAATTAAGATATCGCGACGTATAGGCAACTCCTGTTAGTGCTATCAAAAGCGGCTTTGAATTCGACAAATAGGTGGTGAGTGTCGACCCTTTTCTCGCGCGTCTTTTCCAATTTTTGGCGTATTGTGAATACCCGGTCTATGGGGGATTTGCCTTGTGTAAAGCCCCACTGATAAGGCCCAATCAGTTTGTCATACAATACGCTCGATACGACCTTGTAACCAATGCTTAGAAGGCTGATCCTGCGGTATTTGGTGCGAATGGACGGGTCGCCTTTCTTGTTGATTGGGCACAGCACACTTAAATTCCAGTCATCAGGCATGCGTTCATTTAACCATATTCTGCATAAGAGTTTATGCATGAACCTTATCAGCTCCTCGCCGCCGTACTTTAATAGGTCGGCTGGAAGGCCGTCAGTTCTAGCAGCTTTGTTGTTTTTGAGCCGCGCTATTGCTATTCGTACGGGACGTTTCGTTATGGAGGCTGAATTTTCCGACTTTGTTTCCAAGAATCCCTTCCATGCCCACCCTGGCATTGAAGTCGCCGAGGATGATTTTGATATCATGGCGGGGGCAGCGCTCGTACGTGCTCTCCAAGCGCTCATAGAAGAGATCCTAGGACGCCTGATCCTTCTCTTCCATCGGCGCATGGACACAGATGAGCGAGATGTTGAAGAACCTCGCTTTGGTGCGGATTCTGGCTAGACGCTCGTCCACCGGGGTTATTGACAATACTCGGCGACGGAGTCTATCTCCCACCACAAATCCAACACCAACAATTATAAGAAAAATTTACTCTAGCTTTTGCTGAAAGCTAAATAAAAGCTCTGTGTACATTTTTAGCGCTTAATTTTAAAAATGCCAAATTTTGAATTGTGTCACTTGCACTAATTGTAAAAAGCACTTACTCATATTTGCAGAAATCCTTTTACAAAAAATTTCAACAAAGTAAAATGAAGAACAACTCTGCCATGCTCTAAAAATGTATGTTGTTTTCAATTGCCACCAGATTTTTCGTTTTTACACATTTTTTGCGCAAAATGTTTGAACAAGTGCATTTATCCAAGCGGGTTCTGAAATTCACTTCCGAGTGCAAATGACTCAAGTTCACTTTGAATCAAAATTTTGGTGTTCCGTATACATATTTCGTTTATCGTGTCAAATGCAACTGAATTCATTTTTTTTGTTTTCAACATCACTTTCGCTCTGTAAATAAATTAGTAAACATCTCGGGATCCCGAAGTTGCTATCCCGGGATTTCGGGATATGAAAAAATGTCCGGGATCCTGGGACTGCATGCCCTACTACATACATATGACAGAATAGTCTTAAGACTTATTATTTGAGAGTTCAGGGCAAATGTTGCCCATTCTCGCGTTCATCATACGCCCTGGTAATCAAAAAAATCTTTTTATTTTACATTTTTACATCGGTTTTTACGAGAAGCTTTCCAAGGCAAACTACGTACATACATTCTTAGGATCGCCATTGTCTATCGAAATCCAAGGAAGAATCGCTCTTGACAACAAGCGCTACGGTGCACTAAGTAGGCGATTGATTTAAATTCGCCTCCCAACAAACGAAAATCACACTTTATAAGTCGTTCGATACGCTCCACACCATGATAAAAACATTAAACAGGTAAATTCATTCTCTCAATTCGTCGGCCATGATTTTTTTTTCTGACGTTTGCCAACATTTTAAAATCATATAAAATTGAGAATAAAAAAATAAAATTGTTCACAATTGTTGTTGCTTGAGAATGAAAATGGGAATGTGTTTGAGTGAGTTCGAGTTTTGAATTTTTAAATTATATTGCTAGCAACCTTGTTATGTTTTTATCATGCACATTAGGTCAAAAGATTCATTTGGCTGTGCAAAAGTGCAATTTCGTAAAGGCAGTTTAACATTATTTTTTGTTGCCATTCTGTAGTGAATACTCCAAAATAACAGAAACTTCACTTTGTTATTATAAAATGCGTTACACTTTCAAAACGTTGTTGACACGTTATGAGAAATTGGTAAAAAAAATTCAATAGATTAAAAAAATTAAATTTTTTATAAAACAAGAATCGAAATTTTACAAACTGACCACTTCATTTTGTTGCTCAATAAGTTCTCTAATTTCTGTCGAAAAATCATAAGATTCGAATGAATGGATGCTGAAATATGTTAAAAAGTGTAAAAGACGGCATAAAAATTTGCCTGCAAATAACTCGTAAAAAAATAAAATTTGCGCAAAATCTCTGGTGTCAATATTGCACACCATGTAAACTTTAAAAATCGTTCAATGAAATATAAAAAATCGAAAAGTCAACTTTGAGCGGCCCACTTGAGAAAACTTGACTCATATCTACCTGTAGTTGCGTATGTAACGTATACGCCCCGTAGCACCAGCATCTAACTCGTTTAAGGTGTTCTTACACGATATGTATTTGCATCAAGAATGATAGAATACAAGATTGCGCCGTCCTGGGCGTTGACATTTGTGTACCACAAGTAAACAAAGAATAGAGCGAAAAGAAGACCGAGTTAAAACTTCCAAAACAGTTCACTTTACAGCGAAAAAACGTGTTTTAATTTTGCTAAACGCGAAAATATTGCATTTTTCACCTAATCTATTAGAGAATAGGTAACATTTTAGTGCACTCCATTGCTTTGCAATTAAGACTGCGGCAGCATCTCCGCGGGATTGATTAGTTAACTTGCTAATGGAGGCTGCTTGGAGCAGAAGCAAAATCATTGTGAGGAAATGCTGTTAATGTAATAATAAAGAAACATTTCGGGAACGGCTTTGCCGTGCCCTATGTACACAAAATGCAGCGATTTGTCCCAGCGCTACACTTGCATCTACGAATCTTGCATCTTGACGGCTGTCGCAATTTAACACACAGCACTTCATTTTATTAGTTTTTATGCAGTCTTCAACTCAAAAATCACTCACAAATTGCAAATTAACACAATTTAAACTGATTTTTCACATATAATTAAATTTCTCTTTCGCTGATTTGTAAACAAAGGTTTGTTTACAAGTTACCACAACTGTCAAAATCGGCAAAACCAAAGTAGCGGTACCACTGACGGCGCCACCTCTGTTCGCTGCACCGTGTATTTGCATGTGTACATGCCACTTTTTACATATGGAAACGCCAACATATCGTGTAAAAGCAAATTAGATTTGTTTCTGTACAAAGCAGATGCACGTACATACGAAATAGAAATGTTTCTATTTTCATCCGCTTTTTTAGAATTTTGATTCACTCATTATGGCTCTAAAAACAATCTATTTAAAAGACAAAAATGTTTGGTCAATTTCTTAGGCTCGCCCAAGTCCATCAAAGTTCAATGTGCACCTGGGAAATTTCGGTCAGGGCAGTAGCAGAGGGTTAACTTAAAAGCAGGCCTTAGCGAGGCCGACTGCGCAATACCCTCGGCGTAACTTCGTCTGTTCGTATAAATTACACTTAATTTTTGCCTTCAACTTCGTGTACACGTACACGCGACGGTACCAGTGTTGCAGTTTTAGCCTTTTGGTGGCTAGATTTAGCTACTACAAACTTTTTTTGGCCACATAAATTTAAAATTGCCCCTAGCCCTTTTTTAGCCCTTTGGAGAATTTATTCTATTAACGATTTAACTATAGTTTAAAATAGATAAGTTTACGACCCTTAAAATGCTTAACTTGTTGAATGGCCCATCAAGTCGATTGAACGTGATGTTCTTGTGGTGTGATTGTACCAGCTGCTGGTACGACTTCAAAAACTATTTGAAAATTTTGTGATTGTACCAGCTGCTGGTGTCGTGAGTGGTGAAATTAGCTCAATTATTTGTATTTTGGCGGAAATTTTTTGCACTATATGAGTCAAAGCCGTGTTTGTGGAAGATTAAGTTCAGAATAATGTAGTTGTGAATTAAAAAAAAAAAACAATGTTTAGCAAAATGGTAGAAAAATTATGAAATTTCGTCTCTAATCATTTCGATCTTTCCTCGACCTCATTTGTAAAGAAATAGATTCTGTACCAGCGTGCTGTTAAGTTATATGCTTCGAGCCTGATGGTACAATCACTTGATCGATCCAGCAAGCTGGTGTCGTATATTTCCCCCTTTTATACAAAAAGGTTTTTGGTTGGATAAAATATTAGCTTTTTTCCTGAGTTCATTGTTTTTCTATACCATTACATATTGAAAATGTTTGCGTGTATACTTATATAGATATGTATATGTGAGTAAAAAATTTTAGCTCTTTTTAAAGGAATTTGGCTACCACTAAAAATGATTCGCGGCAACACTGGACGGTACCCCGAGCCATAAAACTTATTTTGTTTAAAAGTACATAATTGTTAAAGAGAAAATTTGTACAACTCGGATTCCTTAATATATAAAAAATGCCTAAAAAGAAAATTGAAAGGCAGGGAGGATATTGTTGTGAGGATAATTATGACAATGGAAATGATCCATGAACTACCATTTGAATTTGTAATTAATATTTTTTAGGATTTTAACAAATTATCATTAATAATAAAAACTATTTATTATAACGTCGTTTAAAGTACAAAACCGCGTACCAAATAGTCAATTATATCAATAGTTCTCTTTTTTATAAAGCAATCGCATTTCTGGCTAGTATATTTCAGAACGAATGGAAAAGATTGAGCCAAGAACTTGTGTGAGCAAATCCAATTTTCGGCAGCAAATGTTATTTAAGCGGTTTTGCAGAATGACGATACCTTAATAAAAAGAAAATTACCCACTTACTGCATATTTACGGGTTTGTACTTTTTATTTTGTGCTAGTTATACAAGTATATCAAAATATTCTAACTCAAATGTATGTATGAATTGATCTACAGTCTTAGGGTCCGAATTCTGCACATTTTTCTCTGTTGAGCTAGGGTTTTCGAATTGTAGTATATCTTACAAACGACTTTTTAGTTATTTTAAAGACGACAGATAGAGAGTTTTTAACGAAGTAAAAAAATCTTCTAATCCTGTGATCAAATGAGGACAATATCAAAAAAAAAAATATCATCTCCAATAGTTTTTCAATCCCAAGGCATAAATGCAAATGAAAATGCGCCCCAAAGCCAATGAACGCACTTCAATTTTCTCTTACAGCCTACGCAGTAGAAACAAGCCCATATTCAAACGCACATACATACATACATATGTATGTGTTCATATAAATTTTATTTCTTTTTCCATTTTATTTTCGGATATGAGCTCATATGCACACAAATATGAATTTCATTCAATGCCAGCAATGCGAATACGATTATGGAATTCGTTATCTGGCTTGAGTATGTTGTACGCTTAAGGCGAAGTAACAATAAAAAATAAATGTGCATATGTGCATACATACATACATACCTACTTATGTATACCCTTCGTTCCAAGTGATATTCGATCGAATTCCGAAATTGCAAAACGAATTTCAAACAAGTTGTGAAGCTGTCCAAATATTGTACATACATATACATATACATATACATATATATTTCTAAGAGTGTGTGCATCTGTTTGTAGAGTAGTTAAACACACTTACAGTAGCATTACTGCCAACTAATGATAAGCATTATGAGTTGGGTGCAGGCAGGAAGCCGATAATAGCCGTAGATTGCTACTGGACTTGGAATTCAGTTTGCTCTCGATAGCAGCAATGGCACGTACATTAGACCGTACCAGCAAAAAAGTCGCCGTACACCACTCAGTCTAAAATATTTTCCTAAGGCAATTTTGAAAAAAAAAAACAATATATCTTTTTTTGCCCAATGTCATACCTTCGGCATTTACAGTCGAGTCTTAAAGTATGATATACCGGTGTTCTCGTCTCGTAGAGAAATTTTTTTATTCCAAAGAACGTTGATCTCAAATACCCCGTTCTACTACTTACCCAGTTCCTACCATCGTAAAAGATCACCTAAATATCAGTAAATTAGATCTCTCACTTTAGCTAAGGAAGTATGTATTTCGATTCGAAAGCAATTCGGATTTTTCTTACTCACCAGTTCTCAGTTATTATCATCCTAAAATACCACACTAATGGCAGTAAATTAAAACTCTCCAAAAATCATTAAACTTTTGCTAAGAAAGTATTCCGATTATTTCAGAAGAACTATTTAAATAAAAATATCAGAAAAAAAAAAATATTCGAAAATACTTTAGACTCAGGGGAGTACCGCGAACCATTTTTTGTTTGCTTCTAAGGTGGCACGCTCTAGTGTACATTTGTATGTACATACATATGTACATAAGTCTGTAAGTACCTGGGTGGCACGAGGCAAACGGTAGATACAACCACGTGACATGACGGTAAAAAAAATGCTGTAAGACCATAAAGTTGGACGAACTACAATGAATGAATGAATTTTTGTGCAGGTCGAGAGCGCCGCGGTGGGTGGTTCGACTTTTGCTGCTGGTATCGTTCAAAATGTGTGGTTTTGGCCCATAGCGCTTGTCCACGTGCATACATACATATTTACATTTTCACCCACGAATATGCAGTATATATGTATGTTTGCTTGTTTCTGCTCTGCTACTTTCATACATAGTTAAATGGCACGAGCTGTCGTCGACGTTGTCATCAACGAGCGTCGGGAACCACTTCGTCTCACAACCCAAGCTGCTGCTGTATCCCTGCCACCCCTGCTCTTTGAAGAGCATTGATGACTTTCGCATGTTGGCTGCTGCTGACGCAAAAATGCGATTTGCCGCAGCAACAACAACAACAGCGACAGCGACAACAACAAACACTGTAAAATTAACATTTTCTACGTCGAACGTTAGCGACGCGTTGCTCTGAATGTGAATGAGACTGTGGGGCTTGGCCTTTGGAAGTGGGTGAACATTTGTGGCACGAGCCACAGATGTATGTATGTATGTTTATATGTACATATGCTTATGAACGTGGGTGAGTGTGGGTGGATGTGGGTGCAACTGCGTGAACTGAGATACTAGATACTTACGAGTGTTGGAGCAAATGTGTGTGCGTGAACAAAAGCCTTTGTTTGTTTGCATCTTTGTACAGTATTCAAAATCTTTATTCCTACACCTCAAATTTTAGAAAAAACTTACTGCTTACAGCAGTTTAAAGGAAATATTAAACTAAGCGAAAAGTAGATAAATTAGTATGTATAAGCTCCAGGATTGGCCTTGTGAGTTTTTTAATCGTCATGGTGAATTGGTTCAATCCCCGGTTCGAGTAAACTCTAAATTTAAAAATTATTTTTTCTAACAACGGTGCTCTTTGGCAGGCCATGGCAAACCTCCGAGTAGTATTGCCAGAACTTCTTCAGAAAAAAACTAAATGGGCAAAAAAATCTAAATCAAAATTTTTGTTATTGCTAAGAAAAATTACTAAATTAACAATTAAAATATTTTTGGTCGTTATTAAATATAACTTCATAAAAATGTCAATGTTTAAGATAAGAATGATGCATTCTTGTAACGAACCACGTAGTATTTTGTACTTAAGTAAATATTTTTTGTAGCCTCACAAAATCTAGGCAGCTTAAGACAAAGTTTTGATTCCACCTCATTATTCCGTAAACAGTGACGATTCGGTGCAAAATTAGCCCCATCGTCAGAGAATCAATACTTTAGTATCCCCCCAATAAGCTTACCAAACAGAGAGTACTTCCACTCTTATACGGCTTTCCCACGGCACCCCAATTACGTAGTTCGCTCTCTCATTCGTTAATTTGCACTCCAATTATCCTTCGAATTACGTAATTCGTCATACACAATTTTGAGAGCGAATTACCTCAATTTGTTGGTAATTCAGATCAAATTACCAAGCGAACTATGAACAAATCGGTAAAGTAAAGTTATAACGTCCGACCGGGGAAAATTCAAAGTCAAGCAGTTTAATAGACATTCGACTGCTTTCTTAAAACTAGCTTTGCCTGATGCTGGCGCCCTGCATGAAAGAACCAACCATCGACACTTCCGCCAAGCTTCGACACATCCGTGTAGAAATTCACCGGTGTTGTCTTGCAACTATAGTTATAAGTACTGCTTCCCGTTCGCTCGTTCCTAAAGGTGATGTGAAAGAGATTTTCTTTGTGTTTTGTGACGGGGGAAAATACAAACATGTGCGACATTTTTAGTTACATATTTTTAAAGAATAAAAACTATAGTTGTTTTCTATTCTTTTAGTTATTTCAATAAAAATTAAAAATTTTTAATTAAAGCGCTGTTTGCAGCTCTCAAGAAAAACGAAAAATTCATATAAAATGCCGCACACGAAATCGAAAAGAAATTTTCTGCAATCAAATGAGCGGAGCAGAGAGTTTTATTTATTTTTCAAACAAAATGCCAAAATGAAAAAAATTACCTTTTTACCAACCCAAATTCCTTCTACCGATTTTACCAAAATGGCAACCCCGAATATGTGTGTACTTCATCAGCACAAAGCGTACTTTTTCGCACCACTGAGAAAGTTTTGAAAGGGTACGTTTAGATGCAGATGAATTTGAATATTTGTATACATATTAGGAGCGTATATTTATACCTTTCATGAGCATGAAATGGTATTATAACTTTGGTCCGATGTTTGTAAGTACCAGAATAAGAAGAGATAGACCTATTAAAATGTATACTTAAGTGATCAGAACGTCGAGCTGAGTCGATTTAGCCATGTCCGTCTGTCCGTCTGTCTGGCTGTTTGTCTGTCTGTCTGTTTGTATGCAATCTAGTCTCTCAGTTTTCGAGATATCCGGATCGAATTTGGTAGGTGGGTGTATTTTTATAATGTATTAATCATTTGTCGGAACCGGAAGAATCGGACCACTATAACATATAGCTCCCATACAA
>NW_023464072.1:0-11933 GCF_013731165.1 Rhagoletis pomonella | reverse complement strand
AAAAAAATTTTATGGTTTTGTTAATTCAAAACGAAAATCTTCGGGATTTCCATCTTCTTTGTCTTTGGGATGTAAGAATGCTAGCCATGACCATGATATTGCTGATTTATTTGCGGACTTTTTTAATTCTACCTATTCGACCTGTGCTCAAGCCGGTAGTTATCCGTATAAAATAATTAGTTCTAACTGTATTAATAATCCAGTCATTGACAGTACCTCTGTTCTCCAGAGTCTCCTTGCTCTGAAACCGATTTTTTCCCCAGGGCCTGATGGTATTCCTGGTTGTGTGCTTAAGTTCTGTGCCGTGAATCTGACAGAACCGATCCTAAAATTGTTCAAGTTATCTTTGCAAAAGGGGTCTTTCCCGTCAATCTGGAAACAGTCATTTATTATTCCTCTGCACAAAAAAGGTAGTAGATCTAACATTGAGAACTATAGAGGAATTGCTAAGCTTTCTGCTATTCCTAAAACCTTTGAACAAAAATTACCAGTCAACTTCAACATTCGTGTATCTCCATATTATCACCCTGTCAGCATGGTTTTGTGAGGGGTAGATCAACCACCACAAACCTGCTTGAGTTTACTTCTTTAGTTCGGGATGGTTTTCTGGAAAAAAAGCAAACGGATGTGATTTATACTGATTTCAGTAAAGCTTTTGATTCAGTGAATCACAAACTTCTGATTCAGAAGCTCGATTTACTGGGGTTTCCGTCGAATTTGGTTTTATGGCTCTCAAGTTATCTTTCTAATAGAACTCAAAAGGTGCTATATAATAATATTATTTCTAAATCAATTGATGTTACCTCCGGCGTACCTCAAGGCAGTCATTTAGGCCCACTGCTTTTTACTCTTTATAAATGACTTGCCACAGATTTTGATTCATTCTCGAGCTCTTATGTATGCAGATGATGTAAAAATTTGTTATTCGTACTTGCCTTCGGACTTACCTCGTTTAAATCTACTTCAGGTTGATTTGGATGCATTTCAACGTTGGTGCACAAGAAATGCATTAGTTTTAAACTGCTCTAAATGTAAGTTTATGACATTTCACCGTGTGAAGCCTGATTTATCATCTTATGTACTTTATGGCACTGCTATGGAGGGTATATCTACGGTAAACGATTTAGGTGTTCTGTTCGACTCGAAACTGAGCTTTAACTCACATATATCCGCTATTACAAATAAAGCAACGGGTACTCTTGGTTTCGTTAAACGCTGGGCTAAAGAGTTTAATGATCCCTATCCCACCAAGGTTCTTTACACTTCGTTGGTCCGTCCAACACTTGAGTATTGCTCGTGTGTGTGGAGTCCAGGTTATATTACTCATATAAAGCGCATTGAGTCAGTGCAGAAACAATTTCTGTTATTTGCTCTACGGGCCCTTAATTGGGACTCAAATATTCATCTTCCACCATATAGAAGCAGGCCTTTTCTTATTGATTTGCCAACTCTTGAAAATCGTAGAATATTGCTCGGGGTAATGTTCCTGCATAAGTTGATTCTCGGCGAGGTTGACTCCTCTGTGTTGCTAAGTCGACTAAACTTTGCAGTTCCGGCTAGGGCATCCAGAAACTACGTGCCTTTCCATTTAACACTTTGTGGTCTCAATTTTGAAAAAAGTAATCCTTTGCGTGTTTGGTGATCGTACTATAATGACTTGTACAAATGTATGGGTATTGAATGTTCGTTTACTGTCTTGCATAATGCAATACTTCTGGGTCTAAACTGACATTTTAAATTTACTTTTTATTTTTTTCTTTTTAATGTAATGTTAAATACATTTGTTAATTTTTAGTTAAGTTTATTTCTGTGTATATCTATAGTTACTGTACTTTGTATAGTGTGTCAGTCGACCGAAATTGATGGTCGACTTTAAATAAATAATAATAATAATAATAATAAAAAGCAAATGTAAGCATTATTGCATCATTTTCATTTTTGCTCTAACTACTGTAGCCCATTTGGTTTCAATATTATTGGCGCGAAACGCTAAGGCAGTTACACCGATAGTGATGATTAGGGGTTGAGGAGCCGCGGGAGTGTCAATTCAACTAACCACCTGTACATAAATTATCGCTGCTCATTCAAGTGGCTCTTTATTGATAGCTCCCCTGCATATTGATAGTTGCCACCCATTCTTGGCATCCACTTCGCTTGCGGCAACCAGCTGCAGAGACTCAAGTGTCGCCTTTTGACTGTTGAATGTCGAACGATGTGGTTACCTGCCTACCTGGCTGCCACTTCCATGCCGACGCAATTTATAGCAAGGAATGAAACCGAAACCCAAACCGAAACCGTAACCGTTTAAAACCGTTTCGTTTTTCAAAACCGAAACCGAAACCGTAACCGTTATCTTGACCTGAAAAGGAACGATACCGAAACCATTTCAATCACAGGTTTCAATCGGTTTCCAGAAATTTACAAAAATAATAAATAAAACTTTCTTTGAAATAAATGATTTATTTAACCAAAATCAGCAACATTTTGCTAAAATTCTTGTTAAGTAGTAAATAAGTATGGCAGGGTAACTTTTCGTAAAAATCTGCTGATGACTTTGTTGTTGTGAATCGATAATCGATTAATTATATTTAAGTAGTTTCTTTCCCGTACCAATGCGAGATCCCGCGTGTGCCCAAAATAGCCCAGAAATCATGCC
This sequence comes from Rhagoletis pomonella, assembly GCF_013731165.1. NCBI lineage: Eukaryota > Metazoa > Arthropoda > Insecta > Diptera > Tephritidae > Rhagoletis > Rhagoletis pomonella. Next base: position 9,277 of record NW_023464072.1, on the reverse strand, counting down.
TGTACTCAACGAAATGGTTAATAGAGAGCGAAAATTCGAGCGTATTCGATCGTAAGTGTATTCTTCTTCCTGCCCGAAATAGCCCGAAATTCTCTCCGAGTAAAAATGGATAAAGTGTCAAAGTGCATATCAGCTGTATTGTGTTTACATGTTGCCTGCATTTACTTGGTGCTTTTAAGGAAAAGTGAATGGCCTGTTGATGTATTTTTCAATCTATGTACTTAAAATCAAATTTGTGAAACCAAAATTCAATTTCCAAGTGTTTGCATTTAATACCATGTTCTGACCGACAACCAAAACATTTTTCCTTCATTTTCTTTTCATTTACAACCTTTAACTTTCATTCTTATTTAGCTTTGGCCAGGCAATTAACAATAAATCCGAAATGGCGTATTAAAGATGATAAAATATGACTTCCACTTCGATAAATAATCGAAAAAAAAAGTTTTAGCAACGAAACCATGTTTCCGATGTCGGTCAGAACATGGTATAAGTGACAAAAACAAGAACAACGTGAATCAGCTGTTTCTCGACTTGTGGGCACGAAATGTGGGTTTTTGCGTTTCCGTACTTCTGAACTTTGTTCCATTTTTGAAAGAAAATGTTTCTCTTATTCTCTAATTACCAAATCCGGTCCGGATTGTTAGGGAAAGAACCTAGTGTTGATATTATCAGTGAACTGTAATTTTCGATTTTCTTTCCTCAACGTTTAAGACATTGTGATTTAAATAATATCAACAAAATTTCTGTGAAAAACCGAAACCGGAACGAAACCGAAACCAAAACCGAAATAAATTTTGAAGAACGAAACCAAACCCGAAACCGAAACACTTGGCAAAACCGAAACCCAAACCGGAACGTTATTTTGAATCGGTTTCATTCCTTGATTTATAGCAATGCTGCTATCTAACCAAGTTACGTACATACCTCTGTGTATGAGGTATATGTACATAGTATATTCAGCGCCATTTTGCTGGCGCATGCAACATGGCCCGTGCTCACTTATAACTACATCTAAGAGATACATACTTTAATAACCGTACATTTATACTATACAGTGTTATGTGCCCGCCGATTTTGTTGCATGCGCCACTTACCTCTTTCCAATCGACAAGTGAGTCACTTTGGCGGACGCACCTGCTGTGCTGTGTGTGTACGTTTGTACGTGTATGTGGCGCATATGCAAATTAACTACATTGGATAGATTTGGTAATGTGTGCCCGTGTGTGTGTGTGTGTGTGCTATGGTGATGCATCGCAACTAAATATTTCAATTAATACCGCACTCAAAATGCACGAAACGGCAATTTCCGCTATTTCAACGATTATTTCGAAACCATTTGAAAGCTGGAGACCTGTCGATGTGCAGCAGCTAAAGTAGGCGAGAGGTTTGTGGGTCACAGTCAGGCAATTATAACAACAAATATGTAGTTTTGAGCTATTTTAGGTTTTTTAAATATTACTTTCAGGAGTAGTAAAAATACCGTTGCATTAAGAATAGTTTACCTTGATATGTAGGGGTGAGAATCTACTTAGGACAGTGCGAATATCGACAAGTAGTTGGATCATCAAGAAATTCAATTAATGAGTTTTACCAAACCAAGTGTCTAAAAGATGCACCTAATTATGTGGACTTCTCTTCCGAACACTACAGACATATAAAGATTTATTTGTAAATTTTTCTAGAATATCGAAAAATTCAGCGAAAGCCTCATGAAATTTGAAATTAAAAATTAGATAATTTAGTTTTGTTTTGTTTACTTTGGCGGCACCAGTCCGCGACTTTGTCTACCTAGCATCCCGCATAACCACTACCACTAATAATGTCAATGTGGAGATAAAGCACTTTGGGCTCGGGAGGCAATCACACTCTACAAATCTCTCATCATGCCAGTCCTTTTATATGGCGTTGAAACGTAGACGATGTCTAAAAAAGATGAGGGGGCTTCGAGAGAACTATTATACGCAAGATCTATGTTCCTGTAGACGAACTGTTCGAAATAAAGCAATTAAGTTTAAAATACAATTATTGCGCTGGCTTGAACATGTTTTATGTATGAATAACTATGCTTCCGTAAAAATGATCTTCGACTCCGTTCTCATGGGCGAACAACGAAAGCAAGGGCGCCCACGAAAAAAATGGAAGGACCAAGTGCAGAAGGACCTACCCGCACTTCGGATGAACAACTAGCGTTAAATTGTGATGGTGCCAAATAAGAAAAAGTACACGATTTTTTCATAACCATTTCGTAACACTTCGGGACTATTAAACGATTATTTCGTGACTAGCTTCAAACTACCCAGAAAAATTTTCCAGAACTAGGCCCAAAATAGTCCTGAATTGGCTCCGAAGAAGTTGAACCTTTTATAGTGTAAATTAACCACTGCGTATCAAATTCAAAGCTTATTGGAACTCCCGTGAATTTTCACCGCATGAGGCAAATTTTGTAATTAGTTCATTGATGCGATTAATAAATATGTGCACGTAACCGGAAGTGACCATCGGTATTCATACGCCTACGCTGGACTAATATGTATGTACATATGTTCATTTTTGCACAGCATCACTCCCTCAAACAGTTTTGACAAATTCAGTTAAACCAACAAATTAAGCAATTTCCCTACATTGCCACAGATTAAACACCAGCCATTGGCAGCGCGGCGCAATAAGTCACGCTTCCAGGATGATGGCGCGACATTTGGCGCCAATTCGCCATCACCGCCAGCAGTCAATCCATTAGGCCGTCCGGACCAATGGCGGCTGCCACAAGCTGCTAAGAGCAGAATAGCTTATGGGCGCAATAGGCAGCGGGAAGTTACAGTCGCCGACTCGTGAATAATGCGATGTCCAGGAGATTTGCTGCCATTGCGGGCAGTCAAGCAGCTAAAAAACGCAGATTTGTATATTCATACAAGCATATACACATATTTGGGCGTATTAACCACTGCGACGCCACTCCCTACGTTCCTTATACACGCTTAAATGCCTTTAACATAAAAACAGCGATAATTTTACTCATCCTCTTAATTATTTTGTATTTAATGTAAGTGGATATCTACTGTAACAGATCGGTCAAGACGACATGTGAATACATACAATACATATATATGTAGGTATGTACGGAGACAATTGTTTTAACGCTAATTAGTTAGTTTGTTTCTTGTTCAAGTGAATGGCTTGGTTATAACACAGCAAACTCATTACGGATGTTAAATTTTTCGCTTTTTACGATCCGGGACTCTCGGGATGTTATCACAATCCCGGGATACCGGGATTCAGATATTCATTACTTTGCAACAACTTAAATACGTTTTCTAAGTCCTATAGAGCAGCTTAGTTTTCACTTCAGAACCTTTAGCCAATTATACTTTAAGTATTGGAATCTCCAAGCATTCCCAGCTCCATTTTCAGCCTTGAAGTCGTCGCCCTGAAAAGTTTTTATTAAGTTTCCCAATAGAGTGTATGGATCTTTTAGTTATTCTCTTGTAGAGGAGTTTTTTAGTATTAGTTTGAGATTTGGGGTTAAAAACAAACGATATTTCTCCGATAACCTTCTAAACAACTATCTTCGCCCGGAACTCCGATCGTTGCAACAAGCACCAAGGGAATGCAGTCTACGCATGGTATTTTTTAAGATACGCTTCTGACGTTGTACTCAACGCTACAAAATGCCTACACACATTCCTCTACAGCACGTTTAATGCAGAAACCGTGGTTTCGAACGTACAGGTCAGTCTGACTAAAGCTGTGGTACCTAAAGTACCACAGATATCAACTCTTACTAAAGGTTCGCGGCACTGCCCAAAAGCATTCATAGGTCTGCTTACCTCCAACTTGGCATGAGTTTTAAATGCCTGCTTCTAATCTAAAGTTCTTAGATATTTTCCTCCCGTAGAAAGACTACGGTTTATGCCTCTAAGAACCGGAAGATTCATCAATCTTATCCAATATTCTCTGTGGCTTTTCACAGACCTAAATGAGGAATTTTCCTGACGGTAGTACACGAACTTCATTTGCGTAAGCTGAAATTATTTCAAAACGAAACAAAAAAAAAAACCTGTAAAGGAGTCGGGAGTATACCAGCCTAAAGGCATCTTCTTTCCACCTTTTCCATACAAGGCTTACAATGTTTAAAACCACTATTATCAGAGCGATTAGAAGCCTCAGGGGAAACCGAGTTCGATCTTAGGTTCACTCAGCAAGCAAATATAGTGAACGAGTATTTTCTAACAACGATGGCCCTCGGCAGTCCACGAAAAATCTCCGAACGAATTGCTAATATGAAAAAATATATTACTCAAACAAATATCTTCTGCAATTCTGAGGTGGCATACAACTAACTGTACCTGTGTTCATAAAACTGTGGGATTGCATTTGTTTTTTAATTCCCAATGTCTTCCGCTATTTTTGTTTTTTTAACTGGAGATTGCATACTCATTTATATACATACTTCGATCGTAACAAAACACTCCAGTCCCGAATTTTATTACTGAAAATAGAAAAAAGGTTTCTTTGTAAGTAATAGGACTTTAAAAACTTTTAATTATTTTTAATTACAATCACGTTCAACCCCAAATCAACGCGCACCATCAACCCCCCTTGTGACGTATCGAACGATTTAACATAATCTTCTTCTCATTAACATTCTTACATTTAAAATATGCACTCAAATCCAATAAATGGAAACTTAAAATTGATTGTCTGCGATTTTCTACGAATTTTTATGGCAAAACAAAAAGTCCTTTCTCAAGTAATGTCCTTCCCCCCCCCCCCCCCCCCTATACTTCATATTGTATACACATACATATCTACATAAATACAAAGTTGCAGGGATGTTTTTTAATTAAAATTTTATTTCTGGTGAAATGGCGCATGAGAATGATCGAACGTTTGAGCTATGCGCAACAATCGGGCAGAAATAAAGAGAAAGTAAGGAAAATACTTTTTTTGTTTTTGTAAAATGAGGGGAATGAAACAAATGAAACAATGAGATACTGTAAAATGCGAGGGAAAAGGCGCAGGAATGATTTGGACAACATAGAAAGACCCAACAACTTATAGACAGGAAGACAGGATGTTAGACAGACCAAGCGGTTGTGCAAATGCAAAGGCGTTTGCGACGTCAAAAAGGGTGACAAATCTGTTGTCGAAATCATTTCAATACTCGTGCAAATGTGAAAGCATTTAGCATGCAAGCAGATGAGGTTGCAACTGTCAGCAAGAACAAAGCAAATGTCGCGCTCACAGGCATAATCAATGTCATACAACCCCACCAGCTAACAATGATGAACGACGTAGTGGACAGAGAGTATACATTTTTGAATCTAAATTAAATGGGTAAGTAAGAATACAATGCGAGGCTTAAGTGCATGAATGGTTTCAAGTACGGCTTAAGTGGATTGCGTACTAGGACTAGGACTATCCGTGCATTCGGTTACCTGTTCGGATATTTGTGTGTATGGATAAAATCCGGACAGCCGGTTAATATCCATTCATTTTTACTATACGAATTAAGGAGGAAATTCTCCGAAAATGTGTAGAGCTGACATAAATCTTCCCGATTATGGCGTATCGTTGCGATAACTCGTGGAACACTCGATGGTACGGGGAGAGTAATCGCTTAAGCTTCTTTTCGATGCTCCTTTCCCAACAAATCCGGAACTGTGAGAAACTACCGGCATTGGACCAATGAACTGCTCTGTCTTTGCTGAATTAGCTAAGAACCAAGTGAAAATGATCTTCCTCATTGAAATCAATATAGCCTGCCTGATAACTGCAGTGTCTTTTAGGCGGAGATATTTGCCACAGAGATGGCGATCTGTCTCATACGGGACAGCCGAATAGTAAGTACTTGTCAGGGTCACTATATTCGTTTACAGACAGGCGGAATTGAAAAGAGTAGTTCCAGTGTGGTAAAGTCGAAGTCAGTTCGCAAATGCCGTGCAAAGGTGGCCTCACTGAGGCACGTCAAAACCTCTCGCTGCTGGGTTCCTGGACATAGCAATACAGAAGGGAACGAAATAGTCGATGAAATGGCTCATAGAGCTCTGAAATGCAAATTAGCGAAGCGGATAGCTCCCTACTGCCGCCCATTTCTTTTCTGCTAAGGGGGCTTGAAGAATACACCACAGCAGTCACCAATGGCCTTTGGATCAATCGAGACGACTGTGAGGTCTCAATATTCTGTGACCGAGACAAGGCGGCTTAAGCATTTGAGAACACGCTTTTCCAAAAGCTTGAGGGAGATAGTGGAAGTGAAAATATCGAACATCCACGGCTTCATCCGGGATAGTAAATGATTTGACAGACATTATACTGACATTATGGATTAATCTCGGTTGGAAGGCCTCCTCCTGGTACTCACAGAGGCCATTTACAATGGGCAAATCGGTTTTCGAGTGGAAGTACGAGTCATTCGTACGTGCCTTCCTAACGTAACCTAACCAATTGTCGGAGAGGCGATGGCTTGGTCAAAACCCCTAAACATTAAAGTTTCCCAAGCTGTTCGAAAGAGGGCGAGGTGGAATCATCCAAGCGCTTCCTTCTCAACAGACCCGCTTCGCAGGACCATGCAGATACGGTTTACGTAGGTCTCTTTGAGGATTAGACTTTTCAACAGCACATTCTCGAAAGAAAAACACCAAACGCTTAAAGTTATACAGAGTAATGGAGCATTTACATGGTATGAATCTGTTCATACGCCGTATGAATTTTCCTATAAAAGAAGCACCAACTCTATGAAGAAATGAATGAAAGCGATATATATTTAACAATTTTGACTTGTATACTAGACAATATTTTTTTTTGTAAACAGCAAATAAAAAAATTTTATTTTGTGCTAGCTTCGAAGCTAGAAGCTTATTTTTTTGTTAAATGTGCTTTAAAAAGGACCTACTGCCAATAAAGCCTTGTGGATTGCTATTTTTCCATATTTGTAATGCTTCCATTTAAACATCTTTGTGGAAAAACAGTTTTTTGTTCAGAATTGCTTGTTTACGAAACGTTTGGCATAAGTTGAAATCATAGGGATGCCGTTTTCTTCCGTTTGTCAGTGGATTTTATACTTGAAAAGGCACCAAAATATGTATGCAATACTTCTACATATCTTCGTTTAAAGCACAAAACCGCGCATCAAGGAAATGCAAAACCTCGTATGCGAGGTTGCCTAAATTTTATAGGAGAGAGTGAAACTGGTCCCAATTAAAAACGGTTCTCTCTTTTAAACTTAACAATCTTCTCTCCTTATGTCTAAGTCGATATTTTATTATATCGATATTTTATTATAAATGGCTAAGGGCTTGATGTCAGGAGCTTCCGATGACCAAATATCTTTTTTGGCAGAAATTTCAGTTCCGAGGTTTTGCAGAACCACGATACGCGCTTTTGTACTTTAAACGACGAATATGTATATCGCTTGAACAATATGTTAGTGTTTGGCCTAGCTTCTCCTCCGATATTCGGCGTGCGTGATTTTGTCACACAAAGTAAAGGACAGTTTTACGCCGACTCCGAACGGCAATTGTATTTTAATGAGAAGTTGTTTCCATGACAGAATTCACTCGGAGGTTTACTATTACCAACAGAGGGGCAACCACTATTAGAAAAACTGGGCTTGAACTCAGGCTCTGCGTAATGCTCTACAGCAGCCGCTACTACTTTTACATATATTGCTGGTATATTCAAAATACTTTCCCGAACTTCGGAGTGTATATATCTAATATATAAAAATCTCGTGTCACGGTGTTAGTGGTCGAACTCCTCCTAAACGGCTTGACCGATATTTATGAAATTTTTTGTGCATATATGGTAGGTATGAGAATCGGATGTAAAGTATATTTCATACCGCTAGGTGCAAGGGGCGTGGCCCCTCCCATACAAACCGAAATTTTCATACTGCATATCTCTGGAAGTGTTCGTGGTAGAGTACTGGAACTTTGTATGGGGATATATGAAATCAATCACATGGACATGAAGAAAAATTGGGGCTATTAGAAAAAGGGGCGTAGCAGATCCTATACAAACCGAATGTTTCATACTGCATGTCCCGGAAGATGTTCATGGAAGAGGAGTCGAACATGGTATGGAGATATATGAAAGCAATCGCTTACTCATGGAGAAATATTGTGGTTATCGTAAAAGGGGGTGTGGCACCTCCCATAAAAATCGAGTTTTTTATACTACTTAACTTTGTAAGTGTTCATGGTAGAGTACTCAAACATGGTGTGCAGATATATGAAAACAAGCGCAAACTCATGGAGAAAAATTGCGGTTATTGGAAAAGGGGGCGTGGCACCTCCCGTATAAACCGAATTTTTCATACTGCATACCTCTGGCAGTGTACACCATAGAGTACTGGAATTTGGCAATTAGGGTGTCCCTATCCTAAAAAATTGTCTGTATTTTCTTCTTTTAGAATTTTTAGTATTTTGTTATGAAAAGTCTAATATATACAAATATCGTGTCACGGTGTTTGTGGTCGAACTCCTCCGAAACGGCTCGACCGATTTGAATGAAATTTTTGGTGTATATTCGGTAAGTATGATAATAGATTGCAAAGTATGTTTCATACCGCTTAGTGAAGGGGGCGTGGCACCTCCCATACAAACCGGATTTTTCATACTGCATATCTCTGGAAGTGTTCATGGTAGAGTACTCGAACATGATATGGAGATATATGAAATCAATCCCATACTCTTAGAGAACACTGCGGCTATTTTATAGGGGGGCATGGCGCTTTTTAAATGCACTAAAGTTATTACGAATCATTGTATGCATATACACTTTTGCTAGGTTATTTAAGATGGCAATGGATATATGCCTTCTGACAACCACCAAACCATATTATTAGAAGATAAATGCGTCACTGAAAATCATGAACGTGAACTGTTGGTGAAAATTTTGGACCAAAATATTTCAATACGAAAAATTAATTTTGGGCGGGACGAAGTTCGCCGGGTCTGCTAGTTACTTCTATAATATTTCACAGAAAATTTGAATCATTCGGATTGGATTGACTTCTAGATTTCAATAGTCTAGTGGAAATCAAAAAAAACTTTAATTTGTCTCTTTATAAAAAACGTGATAAGTTAATAATCTTTTGATTGGTGTTAATGAGTGGTACCTAGTATTACTCGAAATTAAATATTTTTTTCGATGTCATAACTAAAGTAGACTGCTTTTTTTGAGATGTCGGCAAAAAATGTTGCAGAAATATATTTAAAATTTGCTCAAAAAAGTTATTAAAAAAAAGTAAAAATATTCTTCTTCTGTAAGTCTT
>NW_023464071.1:0-11937 GCF_013731165.1 Rhagoletis pomonella | reverse complement strand
ACTATACTCCTTGAAAAGGGCCCGTGGCACCTCCCATGCAGACTGAAATTTTTATACTACTACCTGTTAAAAAATTAACTTCAATTCAAAGTATTTTATGAGTTAAATGAATTATAACAGAATGGATGTCGATCGAGAAATGGTGATTCTTAGGATCAAAAGTGTCATAACGGATTTTAGAGATATATGCATGATCTAAATTTTTTTCTAACCTATTTAAACTTTACCGTTTAGCTGAAAAATGGTAAAAATAAATTTATGTGACCTTTGACCTTGAATAGTTTTTTTTTTTACAGATCAGGGACCGCTAAAAACTTTTCACAATTTTCAGCTTTATGCGAGTTACTGCAACCTTGAGAATCTAACTTGGCAAGAGACAATTTTTAAGATATGGTTTAAATAGAATAGCAATTGAAAAATAATAGTTACACGGGTTATAATGTACTTCAATCAGGTGCGGATCCAGCGGAGGCTTTTGGGGGTTAAACTACGTGTCAGTCAGTGGCGGACCCACGGGGGGGTGTTTTAATACATAGACGCCATATTATACATACATATGCGCCATATTAAAACACACCCCGTGCGTCCGCCACTGACTGGCACGTAGTTTAACACCCAAAACCCTCCCGCTGGATCCGCCACTGACCTATTTAGATTGAAAAGTGATAATTCATGGAAAGAAATTGTGCTACTACGTTGAAAAAAACCGTTTTTATTTATAGCTGAGTGCGCAAAGACGCTTGCCACAGTTTGTTAATATCCAGAGAAGGTCAGGATTCGAATTCCACTGCGGCAACATGTAAATTAAATATATTTTTATCTAGTTTTTATCTTGATTATTCACTTCACGGATGCCAATATACAGTACTTTCGTTGACGTTTATAGTAAGATCAATTACGTTTCTGATTGATTTAAAAATTTTTTCCCTGAGTGTATATACATATGTAGGTATATATATGTTCTAGGCACATTGGCAATGCAGTTAAAATATTTAGCAATTCAGCTACGATGGTTTGTGAAAATTCTTGCATTGTATATTTTATGGGAAAATATTTTTTTACCTGCTTATGAGATGGTAACAAAATTTACCTTTTACAAGAATGCGGAAAGGATTTAAAAATTGACAGAGACTTTGTTTAGCGGTTACAAAACTTTTTTTTTACCAGCGCAGAATAGACCTGCAAGTGATATAAAATTCAACTAAAGTTTACTAGTGGCTTCAACAACAATATAATTGGGCTTCTAACACTTTCATAGGAAAATTATTGTTTGCTATTTAATAATTGAACGTCCTCTATTTGTGTTATAACATTTGGATGCACACCCTAAATTCGAGAAGAAGCTCGGCCAAATACTTAGCAAAAGTAAAAGCACCAAAATCTATACATTAATACGATAACATAAATTTTGTCGCCGTTCGTTTGGCGATTCTACCGAACCGATTTCGAAACCATGACACCATTGCTCTTTGTAATAAAGTTAAATGCGATGACGGAGAAATAAGTGATATTGAATAAGACAAAAGGCAAAATTGAAGATAAAAACGAAAATCAAAACAATGAGAAATGCCTAAGAATTAGTGTAACTGAAAGGTTAAGAAAATTTACTGAAATTTTTCGATAGGAATCGAAATACATATGAATATAAATTCAGTCATAAAAAATTTGTTTATCGAAATATATAAAGTTACCGACATTTATCGAATCATCGAAGTTTACGTATCGAACTATTCAAGTTGATCAATGTTTATTGAGTTTTCGAAATATATATAGACATAGAAAATAAATTGTTGAAACCTACGAATATTTATCGAGCAATACAAATTAATTCAGCTTATCGAGTTATCGGTATTTATTTATTTACTGAAATCGGTCAATTCATCGAATCGAAGTTTTTAGGATTTTAAAAACATATCGAGTTATCGAAATTTAAAGGATATATAAATTTATCAAGTTATCACTGCTTATCGAATTTGATCGTGTTACTAGAGTTTGACGAGTTATCAAAGTTTGTCGATAGATTTCGAAAAATGGAGAGCTATCAAAATTAACCGAGTTTTCGCAATTTATACAGGTATCCAAAGTTTATCGCGCAACCGATTTATATCGAGATATATATTTTTTTGAGCTATTGAAATTTATCGAGCTATCGAAATTTATAGAAATTAGTCGAGTTATCGAATTTTGTTGAGTTATCAATTGTTATTTGATTGTATCAAATTGTCGAAATTCATCGACAAGCTGGAATGTATCATGTCAATGCATGTCCTGCCAAAGTCCATCAAAGACCTTCAAAGATATAAAAAAACTGTAGTCAAGAGATTTTCCGATAGTAACTGGCACTCCTCGTATTATTATTTATGTATATGCTACCTTCATACAATATTTTAAAAATTAAATTAAATTTACTATTTCAAACTACATATCGATGGCTGAGTGGAAGATCGATCTATCTCGGCAGCCAGTTCAAAAACTCCTTATCTCAGAAAATTTTTGAACAACGCTCTTTCTCAGAAAACTATTCAAGAACGCCCTACTTCAGAATTTGATTGAAAAACGCCCTATTTCAGAATTTGATTGAAAAACACCCTATCTCAGAATTTGGTGGAATAACGCCCTATCTTAAACGAAAATGCATTGAAAATAAGCTGAGATAGGGCGTTTTTGAATCGGCAGCTGAGATAGGGCGTTCTTCAACTAAATTCCGAGATAGGGCGTTCTTGAATAGTTTTCTGAGAAAGAGCGTTGTTCAAAAATTTTCTAAGATAGGGCGTTTTCGAACTGGCTGCCAAGATAGGTCGATCTTCCCCTCAGCCATCGGTATGTACATATGTATGTACATATGTTCACACCTTCTGATCCACTTAATTTCGAAGACAAATTAAGTCTACATTCAAGCAAGTCATTACAGCGCATGTCAAAGACAAGGAAGAACGCAAAATGTCGCGCGCTACAGTCACCTGGGCACAAAAATCATTAGCACAATTGCTGGGTGCTAAACCTTTCCGGCAACAAATATAATACATATACATATTTGTAACTCATTGTCACAGGCCAGCTGTGGGTACGACGTGGCGCATACGTCACCTCCGTGCGATGCACTCGTCACAACTCAGTTCATTCATTTGAGACAGGGCTAAAGTAACAAACAAAAAGAAAAAAAAAATTACAAAATTATCATTAAATTAAGTGCGAGCAATTATTGTTGAAATCAAACAGTATACTCGTACAAACGTTTTAAAATTGTACAGACTGCCACTCGTAATTGCTTGCGTTAAATTTTGCGAATATTTTTCTTTGCTTGTCCGGTGTTGTTTATTTGTGTAGTTGCTGTTCAGGTATTCCAATCAAGCACAATGGTATGCACATACATATGTAGCGCAAATGTTGAGCGCATTTTGGCAGCACAAAACAAAAACAATGCACTATGTAAGCGAACGATAAAACAGCAGCTTAAATAGTTGTGCGCGAAAGTCACAGCTGAAATGAGAAAATACAAATGCTCCCGTAGATTTTAGCGCACGCATACACAGGGCTGCCAACTATACCCAGTAGAAATCTAAAGCATACAACATCGCTGTTGGTGGCATGAGCTTGCTGCTGTGTATACATGCCAGTATAAATGAACCTTCATTTCCATTTAACACGCGTGGTTTCTCAGAGCGTAAGCGTACTCTAACCATACACTTGTACTACTGCTGTATGCATATGGCTGTATTAATGTTTCAAACATTACACCGGACAATACTTTCATAACAATGGCAATACATGCTCACTTTTTCACTAATACATGCATACTTTTCCAATTGTCTCAATCACACTGTCTAGATGATTTTCAAGACAGTAAATCGCACAATGTAATTTGACGTGTGCAGACAATAATTTTGACGTCTTGTGCAAGAAAGAAGAGAAATGCATAATAAAAGAACTAAGTCCCCTTTCAGACTCGGCAAGTCTTGCTTTCAAGTCTGCTCGTTCGTAGGCGAAGGAGGTGAGAGGAGAGGGGAAGAGTACAGATACCTCCGTACCGTCAATTCGTTTCAAGTTTTCTTGTCTCTTTTGATCTTTTCGTTGCTTCCCATTTAAGAACCAAGGACTTGAATTCAATTAAAGTTGACGCGTGTGGAAGCAAACAGAAAACACAAAAGAGAATGCGAAAAAATTGCTTTCAAGACTTGCCGTGTCTGAAAGGGGACTAAAATAACACAATAGACGCTGATGTGTATGTAGCTTTGTCTCTTCTCTATTACTTTTTAGTTTATAGCTTGAAGAGCTCGCGCGAAATGCATATTATAATACATAGTTCACGTCCGACATTTTGCTCAAAATGAATTGTCATAACTATTGTCAGGACGCCTACGCCACGGAGACCGGTGTGCCGGTGTACACAAAAAAAAAAGCTGTTTGTACATCCGACACCGCCTACCTACCGGCATGTATTTTGACCCGCTGAATACGAATTTTAAGTCAGTTTGGGCCGTACACCCTTCAATCTTTTCCCTTATTCGGGTTATACACAATTTTTTAGAGATATTGCATTTTTTTGATATTTTAAACATTTTTCAAGGTTTTTTTTCACAATTCTTTAAGATTTAGAACGATTTATGGTCTAAATACATCTCAGATATGTATTTAACGGATCAAAATACATAAGAATTATGCTTGTTTTAGATTCATAAATTTCTTTTATTACCATTTATCCCATTTTAGCTATATTTACATTTTACTCGATATTGAAGGGTGTACGGCCCAAACTGACTTAAAATTCGTATTCAGCGGGTCAAAATACATGCCGATAGGTAGGCGGTGTCGGATGTACAAACAACTTTTTTTTTGTGTGCCGGTGTTATCAGCGTTTTTCTTTTTAATTCTTCCCATTTACCATTAACATTAGAAACACATTCCTATAATAAAAGTCCAATGTCAAAGATAAAGTATAGCCTATAGCAATTAGAAAATTTTAGTCGAGCAAAAGAAGTACACGCAAAAGATTTCACAAAAACGTATTGAAATATTACTATTCTTCAAGTGCCATTTTGGCACTTTGCGCCAAATTGAATAATTAAGTTCCATTTGAAGTAAAATAGGGTAAAAAATGGCACGGTTTGAGCCAAGTTGGCAGCCCTGGGCATACACAAGTAGTCACACAAATAGCAGGAAACTAACTACGATTTCCACAAAGCCACAAAGCTTACAGCGCAGCTCAGACTCAGCTGAATTCAACAGCGCTGGAACATGTACATAGATATACCGCTGTTACAGAAATTTAAGCAGTGGCTGAGTTTATTTGTGCGATCACTCTAACTTTATATTTAGTTCTTTCTTGAGCGCGACAATTCAAACACTTGTGCTACCAGTCAGGCAGCCGGCTTTGTTATTACTTTTTTATCACCTACTGTATTGGACGGTACAATAGAAAAGTGTCAGCGATTACTGAAATTTTAAAGGCGCGAAGATTCTTTCTTTCGATTTTTTGCTGCATGTGAGGGTGCCTGTGCGTATACGAGTGTGTGGGTGTGTATGTGTGTGTATGTAAGTGCAGGTTCATGTGTGGTAGCTCAATATCTATCACCTTTTTTCGAAAACAGTACAAATACTGATAAATAGAGTGGATAGCTCGTCAGAGTACGTCAAACGGTCGGACAGAGAGTGCATCTTTGCGTCAGTTGTTGAACGAGTCAGTGAATCGTCTTATTTTGTTTATTTTTTTATTTTGTGTATTTGTATGAATTGTTAAACTATTGCGGTAAATAGAAAAATTGCAGATCCTCATTACCTAACATGAGTGCAATTTAAATATTTATTTAGTTCAGATTATTTTTTTCTCGCCACAAATTAATTGTATTGTGTTGTAATAATAAATACGGTCACATGTATTTCAAAAATTGTTGTGCTAGGCGCGTACTTAGTAGATGAAGTGAAGAGGAGTCAAGTGTAGCGGACGGAGTAGCAGAGTGGAATGTATGAAGGCACAATGGGTAAGTAATTTGGAGAATGGAAAAAACCGCACAAAAACACTTGTTTTTGCTTGCTCTTGCACTCTATGCTTTTTGTTATTAAATTCAAACAACACCATGATTATTGCTAGCTAGAAATACTGGAAGTTCCTCATTACATTAACACAGTAGAAATAAGGAAAAAAAAATACAGAAAACATTAAAAAAGAAAGATAAGTTAGGACTCGAAATTTAAAATCATTTAGCATTTTTCGTTGTTTTTATGTTATTTTTCGTGTTATTTTTCTTTGCTGGGTAAAAAATAATTAACGATTTCTGTCAGTCGTACACTGCGGAAAAGTAAATAAGTAAGGACAGTTATTACTTCTTAGTACACCTTGTATGCATGATAAAAACATTACAATGTAAAATCATTGAGAGGCAGTCTGACGTTTGCCAGCAATATAATTTTAAATTTCGAGCTCGAGCTCGAGCTCACACTCACATTCTTATTTTTAATCTCAAACAACAACAATTGTTAACAATTAAATTTTTTTATTTTCAATTCTATATATGATTTTAAAATGTTTGCAAACGTCAGGAAAAAATCAAGGCCGACGATTTGAGAGAATGATTTTACTTTCTAATATTTGTATCATGCTTGTATGACTGATAAAAAAAGAGCTAACAAAATGCCACAGTCGTTGAAATAAATGAGTTTGAAAACAAAGAATTATATCTGAATTGTCATCAGATTTTTGGGAGCAATAAGTTATAGTGCCCGTTGGCGATTCTCCTGGCAAATTTTTATTTATGATAAGTGAAGAATTGGTGCATAATTTCATGTTCTTAGCTGAACAATCAGTTTTATGATAGCTGCTGGCAGTTTTAGTGGTATGGTTCAGACAAATAACACTGGTTTACAGCAAAAATGTTCTACGGATGCCACTATCAAATTCCGATGTAGACTTGCTCGGTGATTCCGAAAATCGAGTTTATTTTCTTCCTATGGATAGGTTTTCGAGATATTTTCAATTTACCGTTATTAAGCTTAAAACAAAAATTGGTTCCTTTTAATCACGTGTATCTTACGAACTAATTTAAAAATCTTAATATGAAATACGGCGAATGAAATTCTCTATAAACCATTTATACATCACTTTCCTATAGGGCTTATAGTTTCTGACAAATTAATTTATCATTCCAGCTTTTTTTATTTTTTAATAAAAAAATTACAAAAAAATCAAACCTTGACAGGAGAAAAAAAAAAAAAAAATAACAGTTTCTATGCCAAATTTTTGCATTTATACTAAAGCCTGCTCTGTTATAAAACAAATAATTAAGTTACTGATGAAGAAAACAGAGGGATAAATAAGAAATAATGAGTGCTCAAACGAAAATACGCAAAGATTTTTCGTATGAAAAGGGGCAGGAACGAAAGTTGCTCATACGCCACGAACACCTGAGTAATACGCTTTTCTGCTCATATTTCAAACGAAAAATCTTTGCGCATTTTCATTTGACCACTCATTATTTCTTATTTATCCATCGATTTTCTTCATCATTAACTTGTTTTTTTTTTTTATAACAGAACAGGCTTTAGTTCAAATTCAAAAATTTGGCAAAGAACCTGTTGTTAATTTTTCTTCTGTTAAAGTTTGATATTTTTTCATTAAAAAATAAAAAAAAACTGGAATTATTAAGTAATTTGTTAGAAACTATCAGTACTGTCGGAAAATATGTTGTATATACGGTTTATGGAGAATTTTATTAGCTTTGATTTGACGTATCTCATTTTAAGATTGTTAAATTGGTTCGTAACCGCTTTTTGTTTTAAGCTGAATAACGGTAAATTGCAAATATCTCGAAAACGTATCCATAGAAAAAAAAAATTAACTCGGTTTTCGAAATCACCGGGCAATTCTACATAGGCATTGGACAGTAGCGTCTGGAGAACAAAAACCAAACTAAAATTTGCGATCCAGTGTAATTAATACATTATAACTACCAAATACAGTTGGATATATCTACAACTGAGGATCTAATTTGTGACCAAATCGACAGACCGACGCACAGGAAGGCAGACAGACCTGGTTAAATCAGCTCAGCTGATCGTGCTTAATTTCTTATATATTCTGAATTTTGTACATACAACTCGCATGCCTGGAAGGACAACTAGAAAATGAGGAGTTTCTCCGCAGAAAAGCTTAATTTTGATGGATTCAACGGTTTTAATAATAATTTCCATCCTTCCATGATCATTCCATTATCAAGAAGTGAGTCCGGCGCGCCGCGGTCCAGAGCAGTTGAGATAATATTTCAAGCTTCCAAAATTACGAATAATTCATGCAAAACAAGTATTAAGGACATTTTTTATTAATTCTTTGCATATTTTCGCACATTGCTCTGGCATAGGCTAGCAAAATTACGCAACGATTCGCACAACATTGGAATTAAAGACGTAGTACCAATACTATTTAGAAGAGTTATATAGAAAAGTTAAAATGAATGGTATGCTTTTGTAGCTTCAATGTAGTCCTTTCATTGTATTAAAGCTACTCTGTGCATATTTAAGTGATTAAATATAATAAGTATAATTTTCGTGTAGTTTGATGACAGTGGAGTAAAATTCAAAGTGATAAAGATGTTTTATTCATTTTCACAATTTTCCGTTGAAATTAATAATTCTTTAAAGCGATAAGCTTAAGTGAAGCGGAGATCCATACATAATTTTTTTTGATTGTATTACGCATTCTTTTCCATTCCAACGACGCGATTTTTTATCAACTTAAAACGTACACTTTATTATACTAAAATTGAATCGGCTATAAAACTGCATACTGAAAAAAAAAAATCTGATTATAAGTTGAGAATTTAGATGCAGCTTTGCAGAATTTTAATAATTTTTGCACAAAGTTCGAAATATGAGTTTATATGGTTTTTGTTAAATATTGAACTGCACTTTTATAAAAAAAGATAATTTAATAAACAAAAGAAATATAGCCAAAACTTGTCAAAATAAAATGTTTCTATTATTTGGGCCATGGGTGTATGTACATTAGACTGGCCCTTAAAAATTAATTAATTGGCTGTTGAAGCAGGGTATATTTTCACCGGAGCGTCGGCATCCATACGCACGGCATGTCCAAAACAAGAACACGTTGTATTTGTATGCTCTTCAGTATGCCTGCACCAGTAAAAAGCTTGTACAGTTCATCATGCCAGGAATAGAGCATTTCTGGCATTGTTCGACATCGTCTACGTTACTACGTCATATAAAAGTGCGGATATGATGAGAGAATTGTTGAGTATCTAGTTAGAAAGCTACCGGCTTTTAAATAGCAACCGAGCCCAAAGTAGTACCTGTTGACAAGAGTTATTCTCAGCTTGATCTCCAGGCTAACATTATTTGTGGTCTTAATGCTGGACCCTAGGAACATAGACAAACTCATTTACAACTTAAAAGCTATAATTGCTATTAGCTCAACAGCTAAGTTGGAAAAAATACGCTCTAACAATTTAGGAGTTGAAGTAACCAAACCAAAGTGAGTCGCACTGTCTAAAACCTAGATCTCAACGAGTGCGTCCGCTGTAGTTGTGTGGTTGGAGGTGCACACTACCACTCCGTAGGACCTGTGACCACTTCGTGAGTAATTCCTCAAAACGTGAGGAATTTCGGGTGTGCTTGAGTATTTTTTGAGGAATTTTATGTTGAGAAATTTTTGAGAAATTTTCTCTCGATATACTTGCAGATAACAAATACAACCATGTTTTACACAACAGAGTTGTTAAATCTGTCTGAAAATTGTTGAACAAAGAGCTTTCCGAAGTTTTATAGGGAGCGAAATACACCACACAAGCGGCTTGGCAAACATTTTTCAAACCTACTTTCCCAATTTTGCCATACATCATGCAAACATGACCCGTTCAAGCAAAGAATTTTAGTTTTATTCCGGTTCACAATGGAAAAGAGTTTGGTTTTCTTTGATTTTTCTCTCTTGTGTCAACATGACGGTCAGAAAATCAAAACGTTTTGTTCACATTTCACTCAAACGGCTTTTCAAATCTTCAAACACTTCCATACACAACATAAATAGATTTAAGCAAAGGGATATTTCGCTTGGTTTTTAAGCCGCTTGTGTGGTGTTTTTCGCTCTTAAGAACATCTGCATTTGCTGCTAAATATTCAAATGATATCTCGATATGGAATGGAGAGAACACGTATTGTTCTATCATAGGAATATTCATATTGATTCTTCATTAGATCCAGAAAATGATAGGAAAAAAGTTTTTGAATTACATGATTCTTAAAGTTCATATAAGTTTCCCAATTAAAAAAAATTAATATCTGTATTACTAATTTGGCCATTTTCTAATGCTTCAGTAGAACGTATATTAAGTAGTTTAAAAATGTGTAGGGCTTACTTGAGGACCAGATTTAGCACTGATATATTTGCAGCAATATTATATACAAAACAAGGCATAAAATCAGCGGCGAGACTTTGTTTGAGCCGCAAGAACAAATGTACCAATTGGATTGGAGTATGTAATTAATTCTTATACAAAGTACCTGTAAATAGGATGTAGCCCACAATACTCATATCTGTAATAAGAAAATTTTTAATAATTTGTTCGGTTTTTGAGGATTTTTCATTTGTTTTTGAGGAATTTGGTAATTTTTTTGTGGCAACACTGATTCCTGCTATGAAAAAGCTTCTTATAAAAATCCATTTGCCGTTAGCAGGCACTCATTTTTAAATGTATGCTCAACATCACTTACTTTTGGCGGAATACAAATTTAGACATGGCGTCGTAGAAACCGTTCCTCTTTTTGATTTGAAATCAACGAAAGTATGGTGCGTGCCGATCCGATCAATGGTGGCCTCTCCACGTCCGAAGCCACACTGATATTTTTTGCATAAATCACCTTAATTAGCGACCAATCATTTGACGACCGGCAACACATATGTACTTGCCGTGATAAAAGTGGCTAAGAAAGAGGTGTCCTTGAACTACACCGTACAACATAAAACAGCAAGGTTCTGACAATGGATTCTGGTAAAAAAGAATAAAGTACGTGAATCGCCATTTTGAATGTTTACGTCTGAGGTTTACTGTAGGCTGGGGGGCTTAAGTTGCCTCCCTTTTGCATATTCTTATGAGAAATCGGCGTAGGAAACCATGGGATCAGCAGGGTTCGGAAATATTCACTCACCTTCGTACGCGAACGCAAAGGTGAACGTATCAAATATTCTCTATTGATTCTCCTTCGCGAATGAGAAGCATAAAATCAGTGCAGATAGTTCGCGTTCGCGAATGTTAGGTAGAAAAAATTTCCGCTGTTGTTCGTACGCGTATGTATTGGTGGACCAAACAGCGTGCGTTCATATATGTATGTAGCTATAAGTGGCAGCGATGTCTTCTCGAAGGTTTACTGCCGTCGCTCTCGTTTATAAGTGAATGTAAATGCTGCGTCAAATATTCGCGAAATGTTGGTGTGGCTGAAGATACTTTTCTATGCGAAGGCAATTTGTTAATTGCATAAGATTTGCACTGTGCATTCGTTTTTCAAAAATGAGGTGTCAAATGAAAGGGCTTGGCCTCTAGATGTGCAGCAAGGTTATAGTTTTTTTTTGCTTTTGTTTATTTAATGTTTAAATTTTTTTTTTTAAAGTTTGGCCCTTTACATAACCAGCGCCACATAAATCCAAATTTCAAACTTCGTACAAAAATTCAACTAACTTTATCAATTGTCTACACCCAAAAATTTCAAACTTTCTTTTAGGTACGAAGTGTTATAGCGCCTTTAATTTTAGTGGGTTAAACTGAAAATTTCATGACAATCTTTTTGGTTGGCTGACAGTGTTGTGCATTTTCTGTCATATAAAGTATGCTCGTGTAAAGTAGTCTCCTGAAGAAAAACGCACTTTGCCGTTTGAAATATATTGATTTTCAAGGATTCTATATCATAAAATACGACGGAGAACATTTCAGTAGAATA
>NW_023464070.1:0-11940 GCF_013731165.1 Rhagoletis pomonella | reverse complement strand
TGGCCTTATCGGATTTGCGGTGCTTCTTTTGGACTTAGCAAATTTTCCTTTTATTGCTTATGAAGAGGAAAAAATAAAACAAGTACCTTTATAGATTTCGAAACGATGCGTATTCAATTTCTCTAGCCTCCTATATCAAAATATGAGTTTTCATAAAAAGTGGACTTAGCAACTTTTCACTCTAAGCTAGCGATATATTTTTTTAATTAATTAAATTTTTTTTTTAATATTTACATGAAGTGTCAATTGAAAAGTGTGTGACTTAAAATTCACTTTTCATAAAACGACAACCGCGCGCTTACAAGAATTTTTCGTTTTGACAACTTTGGACCTTAGTTAATTTGCTTTCATTTTCCCCTTCCCATTTTTTTTACATTTTGGCGAATTTCTACTTTTGACAAAATCTAAAAATAGCCAAATTACATTTTTGGTATTTTTTACCATTTCTCCGCTTTTCTTATAAAAAATCTAAAAATAGCCAATTTTTATTTTAGCCTAACGGTATATCGCAAGAGCAAAGCAAAAAGGTGAAAAATTTCATTTCTTTCTGTGGTAAAAAATTTAGTTTGGTGAACTCTCGCATTAAATATTTATTTTGGTGATCTCCCGCATCTGAAGCCTTTCAGAATTTAGTAGTACTAAAAAAATTTAACATTAACATTTGCTCCTTCTCATTTCATTAACATTCTCTGGTGTAACGCATCATCAGATAAATCTCAACTACATGCATTTTAATTGATTGACAGATTAAAAACAAATACCAATTAAAATTTTTAACGCAAAAAGCAAAACCACATATTAAAATGAATGAGCGCACTACTGAGGAATGCACAAAAAAAAATGAAGAAAAAAAAATATATATATAGCAAAAAAAAGCTTGTAAAAAGGGATTGAACGCACAAAAAACAGAGTGCAGTGAAAAATGCAATGTATTACAAAAAAAAATATATATATACATATATATACCTATGAATGCAGTATAATGCAGGAAAAAAAAGGTAGTGAAATCCTTTACAAAATTCCATTCATCACTCCAATTTATTTTTATATCATAATCTGTTATGCGCACTGAAAGCGATTTTAATTAATGAAATTACATATAGGAATATGCGTGTGCAATATGGCAGCTTCCATTCGTATGAGACTATGTATGTATGTACGTAAATTTTTACCAACACAAAGTGAAAAAGCAAGCAGAAAAACTCTCATAAAGTCATATAAAATTGAATTGAATATTTAAGTAAAGGCACTAAAGGGAAATATGTTAAAGTAAATTAAATAAAAATTGAATTCAGAAGCAGAGGTGTCGCCTTGTAGGAACTGGATTCCAATAGTGGCTGATACTTAATGTGTATACATAACTGAGTACGTAGAGTATAAATTCTAAGCCAATTTAGAGTCTATGCTGGCTCTATTAAAAATCATTGACAGTTGCCCGATTATCTGACCAATTCTGTGTCAATTGGGCCTTTTTGGCAGCAGAATTAGTTGCCGAAGTGAATGTACACATCATCAGAATAATCGGCATCCTGAAATTGTGCATATGGAAACTGTGCATACGAAATAACGCATATGAAACAAACCGAAATAATGCATACGAAAAAAAAACGAAATAATGCATATATGCACACTTTCGTTTGAAAACCGAAATAATGCATATGACACGCACAGTTTCGGATGGAAACCGAAATAATGCATATGTGACAGGCGAAGTAATGCATACATGCACAGTTTCGGTTGAAACCGAAATAATGTCTAAATCCACAGTTTCCATATGCGCAATTTCGGTGCCCCGAACAATCGAATTCACAATTCAGGTCTCTAATTAAGAATCGATAATGCTACCCCGTATTTTTTCGGGGTTAATTGCCTTTTGTGGCCCAGGGTCTTTGCCAAATATCTTCATTATTATTTCTGGAAATAGACATATTCAGTACTCCTAAAGCCGTAAACATATTTATTTTATTTGTAGCTAAAATGTTGATACTCGTACCAACTTTTCTTCAATGAAGAATTGCAAATATTTTGTACTTGCGGAGTGGATTTTTTACAGCCGGGTCTAAAATTGTCTACACATGAACGGAGTGCTTACGATGTTAGAATGGGACTGGAATCTTTTTTAGTACTTTCAGCTGAAATCGCTTGAAATTAGGAACAATTTAAAGAAATATATAATTTTTGTTAAATTACGTAATAAAAAACCATTCAATCTAAATTAATATTCGAAAAAGCTAATACGTATCATGCTCTTCACGAAAACACCAAAACATCATCGTAAAATGATGAGTTTTTAATCCTGAACGACCTACATACATATATACATATATCTTCCACGCATATAAAAAGGAGGAAGAAATATTCCTTTTTCTATGACGTTGGACTGTGGAAAATTCAAGTGTGTTATGCTAGAGAAACCAAGGCCGGACCAGTACACAGAATGTGGTTCGGCGTCGTATCAGCCTCAAAGAAGAGCGGACAAGTAACCGACTGAAATGCGAACCTTTGAAGGTTGTAAAAACGCGATATTGAAGTTAAAAACTATGGAGGCACCTCCGATAAGGACACAGACTAACTTTCTGACTAAACACGCCCTCATGTCCGGTCTAGCTTTACAAAGAGTCTCATATAGATGAAAGTTCCTTTTAATAATATTCATTGCAAGACAACGACTGGAGTATGTTGAGTCCCTCATTGGCGCATCAGCTTAACACGAAGCGGAGGGTCGTACTCGTAAAATCTCAGATGGTATTGAGGAAATTTCCTGTAAGAGGCCTCAGTAACTAAGAAATCGTCCAAGGATTGGTGGATCTATGATTCTCTAGGTGGCGTTTATAATGGTCCGCAGTAACAACCAAGCTATTCGAAAGGCCTGGAAAAACGCAGGCACTTCTTCAAGTACTTTTCTGAAATTTAAGTTAAGGAATAAGCATGATGTGATTAGGGTTCTGGGACACTGTGGTGTTCAGGGCAACGAACTGGCGGATGAATGACCCAATTGGACCAGAACCCATTTTTGAGTCAGTGACTTTCCGAAAAAGGGAAGTTTTCATGAATAGGGCTCATAAGAACAATCTTTCTTGAAAATGTCAGACAGGATGGTGGCAAAATTCCTTCTTAGCCATTGAGATGGTGTATTTTTGAGTGAGATGTATTGAGAATAAGCGAGTACAGCGCAATTCTGGCTAAGATAGTTGAAAGTGCTTTGTAAGGCAATTGAACAGGTTTTGTTTATTCTGGCATGGTCGAGGTCGAGCTGCGGAATTTCTTTTTTAATTTAACTTACGTTTTTCTAATTAATAGATTTTATTGTTATAACAAGAAAAATAAATATGCGTATAATTTCAACAGTTCAAATTTTTGGATTTCTGATTTTTTGAAGGTTGTTTTTTTTAATAATTTTATGTTTATTTTTTTATCTTAGATTTTATTTTTTAAAAAGAAAAACATATTTTTATTGTCATTGAAATATTAGCAACTTATTTTTTTTCTTTTTCTAATATAGTTTTTATTTTTTTTTAATTTTACTTTCATTGAATTTCTAGATTGCTTTATTTTTTTAAAAGAAATATATGTATGTACATGGTTTTTAATTTCATTTAATTTAAAAAATTTTTTTAATTCATTACTTTTTTTACTTTTTTTTTAAATTTATTCTTCTTTTAATAGTACGCAAAGTTTGCGGAGTTTTAATGATTCCTCACGCACACCTTTTTCCCCATACTTTCAATCGTTCCTCTGGGCTTTATGTACAACGGCCAACAATGCTTGAGTGCTTGGATTGTTGGTGGGTTCTTTGACCCTCCAAAATTCCAATACAAAGTATTTTCAAGTATAAAATAAACTAAACTCTAAAAGGAAATCTTTTTAGGTGAAAACTAACGTCGAAACAACAAATGAATTTCCTGTTTGATACTTTGCAACTATGTATGCATGAAATAACTTCAGAGATTGAGTTAATGTACGCCATTTTTATATTTACATATTTTTACCGGCAATTTTGCCATTTTAAAATTTTTTTAAATCTTAAATCTTTTTTATAAATGCTTATTGCGCGATAATCACAGTCATGTTGATTTTATGATAATTGAGTGGGCTGCAACTATGAAAACACCGTGGTTCATTATAAATACATATTCAGGTATATACATACAATATAGATAAAAATTAAATAAAATGAATAATGAAAATGAAAAAAAAAAAAATAAAAGTGCAAAAAAAGTGAATAAACGTGCGAAAAAATTCATAAACTTCAGAGCGATTAAAAAATTTAATGGTTGGCAATTATCAAAAAATATTCAAATATGCATTCTCGACAGGACAAGTGCATATGTTTGAATGCATGTACCCCTGCAAAAAATGGGACTAATCCGGGATGACTCCGGGAGCCATCGCAAAGGAGCATGCAACTAATACCACTTTTGATCTCTTTATATGGAATGAACTGATCACTTTTGTTCGAGCATGTCCTATGAAGAGACTAATTGTTCACCTTTATACCCGAATGGGTACAAAAAGCGACTAGTCACTTTTAAAAAATAAAAATAAAAATTTCCGCCAGCTGAGATTCGAACCGGGGTGCTCAGTTTTGTTAGGCGAATACTCTCTCTGCGTGCCAACGCCGCACATGAAATTTCATTGACTAAGTGCGTACATATCATTAATAGTACCCGTTAGAGATGAGTTGGGGACTAATTGAACTCCAATTATACCCATAAGGGATGAGTCGAGACTAATTGATCTCCATTAGTACCCGTATGAGACTAGTTGCGACTAATTAATGCCCAATTGTACCCGATTGAGAGTAATCTCGGAATACACTCTTTAGAGATTAGTCGCACAATTTTTTGCAGGGACTATACAAGTGTTAAGTTGTGTGGGTGCGCTATTATGGCTGTCAGTCAATGCCCAATCAATGGCACAATGATGCTGCTTGCTGCTGCTGGCTGGCCGCTGCAGCGTGGGCGGCATCACACAGCTGAGGAGGGGCCACTGTAGTATGTGCGCATCATTGTAGTTTAAATAATTTAATTATCTGACAGCTATTGTTATTGCTCAAGTGAATATGCATACGTACACACACACACACACTTATTTGTAAATTCATACCTCAGCTTGCGTTATAATCAAGTTTTTTTTTATTTTCAGGTAAAATTTTTTTTTTAATTAAATGCATTTTTATTTACCCTTGAAAGCAGATTTTTGTTTGTTTTTAATTTTCATGTACCTACTTATCTGGCAGTTATTGCTGTAAAGTATGCAATAATTTCCGTAAATCGATACTGTAATCATTGCAGACAGGTGTGTACATATATGAGTGTCGACAACTGTACAAACTCAACTTTCGGTATTAAAAGTCGTTAGTAATGGAGTTGTATAATAGGGTACCACAAAAACCGAAGAAATTAAAAACAAGTAATATTCAAGAACCTATGTGTCAAATATAATAAAACTGCGTTTTTAGTTTTTCTCTCGGGCAGTAGTATTTTTTTAAAGGACTTTTAAATTAATAATAAAAAGATGAATAAAAAAATTATTAAAAAAAAAATTCAGTGCAATGTAAAATAACTATATGGATACCAAGCGAAACAGAAAGTTCAGTAGGTTTTAAAAAAAGTAAAGTTTTTTGGTTCGCAAAGGCGAATTGGTATTGAAAATTCGCTCTAAACTAATTTAATTTTTTGAGCTTACAAAGTTATAAGAACGAAATTCGATGTGCTCGTGTGTATATTAGTCCTTAGCATTTCTATAAAATTTAGCAAAAATAAATATTAAAAATTTTCAAGAATAAAATATTTAAAGGACTTTTTCAATATCTATTCGACCTTATGCAACAAAATATTTTAGTATTTTTTTAGTTCTACAGAATTTTCTCTTGTATTTGATATTCATATTTTTACTCTATTTATATTGAACTGGATTTTTAAAGAATTTTTTTAGTTAATCATATTTTTAAAATTTCAAAATCCTTTTAAAAGCCCAGGATATGTAGCTTACCAGTCCAAATGTGCTTGTTACTGTTTAAGCCTTTAGAATAGAGAGGTACTGTTGAGCTATTTAAGAAAATGTTTACCTTTGTAATTTAGTTTCAATACCCTACAGTCCCTTTTAATCACAGGCATTTTCGCAAGAAGATACTGCAAATTTAGGTAATCGGAACGAGTGAGAGAGACTTCTAGTATTTCAGAGAATATCCCCGCATCCACATCGTAGTAATTCCTTTCGATTACGCTCCCTCTACTTCAGTTTTACCGTAGAAGGTATGTAGTCTGTTTTTTTTCTTGATTCTAAAAAGCTTGCCAAGACTGTGGGTAGTTGATGAAGAATTATATTAAACGCTTTCTGTTTAGGCCAACGGCCTAAGTTTGTCGCAGCATTTTCGACCCACCCTAATGCTTAACATAACTTCATTATTATGTCAACTGTCGAACTGTTTACCACTATGTTACTTATGCTAAAATGTCCCTTCGGTAAATATACAGTTCGACAGGCAACAGTAAGAAGAAATTTCAACCGGTCACTTATTTGTTTTCCGAGAGTGAAGTCAAGAGGACGTGTTCCAGCCACCGTGTTCCCGTATCAATAAAAGGTAACCTGTACAACCAACATATATGCATATATATTAATACCAATTTATCTATTTTTGAATAAACACCAATTTATATTAAATATTAATACAAACGTTTTGCTTTGTTTTTCATTCCAATAAATTAAATCGGCCACAACTTTGTCCAAGCGTTGTGCCGGTTTAACATACTGGTCCTTCAACGCCGTAACATTTTCCACTTGCCAGCGCCCAGCTTTTTGAGCCAATCCGAGGATCCGTACATTGCAGCAGCAGCTACAAAATTTTTGCACAAAGCAACCAAAGGAGCTTCCAGCATCAACAGCAAAAACACACACACGAACACCGACACCTGTTAAATAAATAAAGTCATCAATTTTTTAAATTAAAGGTACGTGGGTCTAATTTCACTGCACTTAGATTATCTTGTGTAGCATTTATTTAGTTAATAATCAAGAATTCGCGAGTGATTTTGTGAAAATTTAAAGTTTTAATTGCAACCGAAGTGCTAAGTGACACACACACACGCACATATATATGTACATACATTTGTGGGCGCTAAAGCCATTTAAATATTAAACAAGTGTGATCGGGCATAAAAAAAAGGCAGTGTTTTGTTTTGCTTTGGAATTATCGCGAAACAATTTGCAAGAAGTTTCTTTACGGTGATTAATTCAAATAGTTTAATTTTTGTTAATCATATTTTCCTTGGTGACTTGCATTTTAGTACCGAAATTTACCAACAACAACACTGCACTTGTATTCGGTTTACATAACCAAACTTTTCACTGCACCGAACTTTGGTACTTGCAATATTTCCTTTTCACAAAATCACTTTCGCGTTTGCATTTAATTTATTAAAAACCAATACAAATTTTGGCACTATTTCTAATTAGTCAAGTGGTGTGTTTTTCCATATTCATTATTTATTTGCACTTGGCGTATAACGCGCTTGTACATAAGAATATATACACATACATACATATACAGATCTCACTGGTTTGGTTGGCGAGCAATTTCTTGTGAACAAACAAACATACATACATACGTATACTTAAAACGCATTTATATTGCTAAATCGGTGTTAATAAACATAGAAAGTTCACAGATACAATTTAAAGGAAAAATAGAGAATTTTTATTACTTTGTGGTTGAATTGGTGGTATTTTGGTGGTGCATTCTGCTTATATACATTGGGTATATAGTTTTGGGTTACCTTGACATAGGATTTTCTTCGTGTGCTACCTTTACGGTTGGAAAATCGGCTTCTTTTGAGTCAGTCTCTCATAGTGATACTTCCAAAAATTTCTTGTGAAGTTGTTATTTCGCAAATAAGTGAAAAAATTAAATAAAATGGAAACATACACCCGGTTAGCAGATTCGGTCATTGAATTTGATACAGGATTTCTGAGCTCTCCCACAGGTGAGCACACCAAACATTCGCTGAAAATTCAGCAAAGCGAGCTTGGTGTACTGTGGGAGAAAGCCAAAGCACTCTTTGACGAAGTTCTGACTACCGAATCAACTAGTGCTAAAGATGTTAGCGCTATAAGAAAGAAAAATAAGATCTGCTATGCAGCTTTTGTCCGGTGTATGACAAAAATTGACGAATATTCCGAAAAGTTGGAAAAATCAGAAAAGGAAAGTGAAGAGATGTCACTCGCTTCGCATAGTTTGCATCTTCCACCTTGCGATATTGACGTTTTTAAAGGTGACTATCTGTCGTGGCCAACTTTTCGTGACATGTTCACCGCAATTTATATCTTGAACAAACGGCTTACACCCATACAGAAGCTTTATTATCTGAATCAAAAAAAGCAGGGTGAAGCCATAGAAATTGTCAAGAAATGCGACTTAACGAATGAAGGCTTTAACACAGCCTGGAAGAATCTTTGCGATAGATACGAAAATAAGAGGATCCTAGTTAACACTCAGTTGAAGATTCTCTTCAACTTGAATACAGTTGATAGCGAATGTGGAAGCTCAATAAAGAGATTACAAAGGGATATTAATAATTGTATATCATCCCTAGAGAGTCACCAGATTGACATTTCAAACTGGGACCCTATTATTACGTATCTGTGTTCTACTAAACTACCTGAGGAAACCCTTTCGCTGTGGGAACAATCGGTAGAAAATAAAACAGAAATATCCAAGTGGTCAGATATGGACCGATTCCTTTCAAGCAGGTTTCAAACGTTAGAATCGGTTTCAGGTTTAAGAGGAATCAAGACTTCGAAGTTTTCAAAAGTGCCAAGTCATAAGTATTCCTCTGAACCCTCTCACAAGAAACTTGGCGTTTTTCAAACTAGTGTCGCCAAATACATGTGCAAAATGTGCCAAAGCAACGAGCATAGAATTCATATGTGCCCAAAATTTCTGAAGATGTCTGTAGCTGATAGAATCTCCTTTGTAAAAACGAACAATAGCTGTTTTAACTGTCTGTCTTTCGGACATTCGGTGTCGAAATGCACGAGTTCTTACAACTGCGCCAATTGCCATTCTCGACACCATACGCTCCTACACAATCAGACAGCACCGCCTAAAACAGCTACCAGGGAAAATACTTCTAATCCTGCGGACAATTTACCATCGACTTCCAAACAGGCACAATTGAGGAATCAAGCTTCAAAGGGGAAAAGTAACCAAGTAAAAAAGGTGCAATCACATCACGCTAATACTAGCAAAGGTGTTTTACTCGGCACTGCTCGGGTTACTATTCATTACAATGGCACCAATTATGCTGCTAGAGCTCTAATTGATTCTGGCTCTGAGTGTTCCTTCATTACGGAGAGGCTCAGACGCAGAATCAACTTGCCCACAAAGAAAATGCATGCTCAACTTTCGGGCATCAATAATACGGTTTCTGCACTGGTAAAAGAAGCGTGTTCTATACAGTTGCGGTCACCGATTGACCCATTCATTTCAATTGATGCTATTGTGTTAGTGCTACCAACTCTTACCGGGAATTTGCCAACTTGCGACATTAGCGCACTAACACAACAAGCTTTTCCTGATCTCATCCTGGCAGATAAAAGGTTTTATGTAAATGAGCAAGTCGATCTTGTCTTGGGAGGGGACATACATCCCCATATAATTTTGAGTGGCATTAAGAAGAGTGTTCTTAGTACTCTTCTGGCACAAGAAACAGTGTTCGGTTGGATACTGACTGGTCGTGCTGATGCAGTCAACCCAACCAACAATAATAGAGTATCGTTCTTCAATGAAGTGACCCTAGACAAACAGTTAAGCTCTTTTTGGGAACTTGAGGATCTTCCACGAGATAAAACTGCAACAGCTGAGGAAGCAAAGTGCGAGGAGCTTTACAAGCGTATAACACAGCGGAATCCAGATGGGAGGTACATCGTGTCGCTTCCTTTCAAGGCGGAGTTCCCGGCTGATATAAACTTAGGGCCATCACTCAAAATCGCGTTTTCTCAATTTTACAAGAACGAAACTCGACTTAGAAAAAATCCAGACTTACAGAGGGAATATAAAAAAGTCATAATGGAATACGAGACAATGGGCCATATGTCTAAAGTTAATGCAATTCAGTCAGCAGATGCAGTCGACAGTTACTATTTACCACATCACGCTGTGGTAAAAGAAGAGAGTACTACGACAAAGGTTCGGGTGGTTTTCAATGCTTCGTCGTCTTCATCCAATGGTGTCAGCCTGAACGATATTCTTCTTCCAGGGCCAGTGCTTCAGTCTGATTTACCAGTGTTGATTCTCTGCTGGAGACTTTTTAGATACGTCTTCAATAGCGATATTGAGAAGATGTATAGGCAAATTCTTGTAGACGCCAACCAAACGAAGTACCAACGAATAATTTTCCGTACGTGTCCAAACGAACCAATTAGTATTTACGAACTAAAGACGGTTACTTTCGGTATAAATTGTGCTCCTTATCTCGCGATAAGGACATTGCTCCAGCTAGCTGATGACTCAGAAAGCCTCTATCCTATAGCCTCGAACATTTTACGAAAAAGTATGTATGTCGACGACGTTCTTGCCGGAGGACATACTATTGACTCCGCGATAAAAGCCAGGGATGAGATTTCCGCAGTTTTAAAATCAGCTGGTTTTCCACTTAGAAAATGGACGTCGAATTGCAATAAAATATTGCAAGGCATACCAAAAGCACATCTGCTGAGTGAAAATTTCTTAGAGTTTGAGGACACAAGCAGTGTAAAAGCCCTAGGTATAAGGTGGAACGCGCATTCCGACCAATTTTATTTTATAGCCAAGCCAATAGAAGATAACGTCAATCCAACGAAGAGAGCGATATTATCAGCCATCGCTAAACTCTTTGACCCGTTGGGTTGGCTAGCTCCAATGATAATTGTCGCGAAAATACTTATGCAGAGCATATGGTTAGAGGGTACAGACTGGGACGGGACGGTGTCCCCAACAACACTAGATAGATGGCAGAATTTCACGAGAAACTATCAGGAAATCAATAATATAAGGATACCACGTTGGGTATCTTTCTCACCAACGGAAAAGGTAGAGATTCACGGATTCTGCGACGCATCCGAAAAAGCGTACGCTGCCGCAGTCTACTTACGCGTGGAAAAAGAGGATAAAGTACTTGTAAATCTGCTATTAGCAAAAAACTAGAGTAGCGCCAGTCAAAACAATTTCTTTGCCTAGATTAGAACTTTGCGGGGCGGTATTACTGTCAGAAATAGTCGAATCAATCACCAAAAATCTTGAATTAGGCCACCTAAACATACATTTGTGGACTGATTCGACGATTGTTCTGGCGTGGATACGCAAGCCCCCATGTTCGTGGTCAACCTTCGTTGCCCACCGAATTACAAAAATCATAGACAAAGTAGGGAACTTGAACTGGCTTCACGTCGATTCAGCTACGAATCCCGCAGATATAGCAAGCAGAGGCATACTGGCGAACGAATTGGTCAAAAATTCTTTGTGGTGGCAGGGACCTTCTTGAGCTCTGTGAAGTTAGCCCCCCACTTTTACAAATAAATACTTTAACCAGTGCACTTTGTAGGACTTTGTTTGTAGTTGTTTGTAGTGGATTTAAATTTGTTTGTAGTTCAACAGACAACAAAATACGATAGGTTGAAAAAATCGCCTCCACCCCAATTTCACCTACAATCAATTTGACTAGTGTACCTTGTAGGAAATCGTTTGTAGTTGTTTGTAGTGGTTTTGATTTTTTCTGTAGCTTAACAGATAACGAAATACGATGGGTTGGAAATATCGCCCCCACCCCTCTTTCACCAACAATCAATTTGACAAGTGTACCTTGTAGGAAATCGTTTGTAGTTGTTTGTAGTGGTTTTGATTTTTTCTGTAGCTTAACAGATAACGAAATACGATTGGTTGAAAAAATCGCCCCCACCCCA
>NW_023464069.1:9205-11945 GCF_013731165.1 Rhagoletis pomonella | reverse complement strand
TGCTTTAGTGACTGCCAACTTGGCTGTGGCTAACAATGTGGCCGTCTTGATTTTTATACAAAACTATATTGAGAACAAAAACTAAATGCTTCATTTCGATAAATAAACCGATTCAGATAAAAAGTTAGAACAAAGTATGAATTTAGTGTAATTACATGGCCTGCCACCCAAAACAAAAGTAAGCTCATTATTTGTTCGCATGGTGCGGAACATCGCAAGTGCTTATCAGCGTGCGAAAATAGGTTGTACAAAACAATTCCCATTTGCTCATCGATCATCATATCATTTGTAGTTTTATACAGTTTTGTACATAGTCAGAACCAACTTGTAAGATTCACTTTCATTTTCCCCAACGAGAGACTGTTGCTTTTCGTTTGTGACAATGGTACCATAGGGTACGTTTTATATGTATGCAAACGTTTCGATTACGTGAAAAATATATTTCTTTTTTCGTAAATTTTCATATTCAATTTAATTAAAAGACATGTACTACATACATACATATCTTTTTCTCTGCACAATTCATTTCGTTTGTTGTTTCGTCTGTAACTACTAAACTACTGTAGTGTACTATCGCAAAGTAAACTCAGCCGTTTTGTTTTCGTAGTGCAACGAACTCTTGAAGGAATAAACGAAATGAAATAGTAACGTGCATTATAGTTTATTTTCGTACACCGGTGCTTATATATGTGCTTGGGAGTATCACAACTTAATGCTTTATTTGAAAATTACTAAGTTGGAGGGCCCTTCAAAATTTAATAACTCATGATTTTATTAAAAAGGAAAAGCATATTTAATACGCTTTGCTTTGTCCCGAGCAAATCTAAGTAGTTCGCCGGTATCGAGTTGCGTAGTAGATTTTCAGTTTACCGATCGTAGGGGAGTCCGAACCCTGGCTGCGCTGTCAACCAAGAGCGTAAATTGAAATTTACGTTCTTGTATTAGAGATTTGCTGAGTTCACACATATGAGTATTCATACCTACTCGGTACCTATTTAAAAGTATCCAATACTTTCGACACTCGGTGTCGGACTATTAAACAACTTCTAACAAAAGCGCACGACAGCCAAACGTATGGAAGCGGTTTTTAGAGATAAAGCTCATTAGCGAACTTTGAGGCGATGTCTTACAAATTCCAATTGGAATAAATAAATGAATATGTATACATATATATATATATATATATATATATATTATTATTAATTTTTTTTTTTTATTAAGGGGCTATGTACGGAATTCTTTGTGGATACTGAGTCCACAGCGCCTTCAGGGAGTACAGAACAAAAAATAAATAACTGAAAGTCATTCGTTGTCGAATTCCAGAGAACGCTTCATTTTTATGTGAACCTTTATTATTCTTAAAAAAAAAAAAAAAAAAAACAAAATGGATGGGTCCAAAATTGTGCAACAGGTGATTTAAGTGTACTTATATTACTACTAAGGTATATTGCATTGAATCGGTATCGGTTACCAATACCGAAACTTTGGGTACCGAGTATTGGGGCAACTCTGCACATCACTATTTTTTAAAAATGACACTTTCATTGATGGCAATTGCAGCACATATCACAATTTCCTGAATGGCACGAGTGATTACGATGCGGTAAGTTGCGTATTTTTCTCATAGTATTTTAATGTGATATTTTTTACCCTCTACTTTTAGCTCGCTTTGGAGATATTCCACCCAAAACCCTCATTCATCCGAGTACGGCATATTTACAACTCGCAATCGAGTTGGCCTGAAGGATGAATGAGGAATTATGGTATGCCGAATGGATAGCTTTTAAACGCGTGTTTCCACGTTACATGGAAATAAAATAGCAATCCCGGTTGGATCAATCGTCTCATTTAATCTCCTTATCGTGTACGTGTATGCAGTAAATATAAATATTTACCTATTTGCCCCCACCAATAGTGTAACGTCATTAAGCAAACAAACTCATTTGGAATAGCCGGAAAAACACCAAAATCCAAAGCGAAAGGAACATCCAAAGAATTTTGACAAAAAAACGCTGTGCGCTTGAATCACCTAACGACTTTCAGAACGCGAGGCATACATCCACTTTCACGTTCTGCTGTTCTCTGCTATATTTTCAGTCTTCTTGAACAATACTGTCGTGCGGTTGGTTTTCTAGCGAACATCGTAAGAAGCTATTACCTAACTGAATATATCATGTCTACTTCTGTGTATGAAGGTGTTGAAAAGGGGCCAGCCATTGAGGTGTTTGCCCTAAATCGGGCATTTTGCAGATATTCCACCCAAAACCCTCATAGTGATTTAGTGGAAAATCGTGAACTCGGAAAAAGCCAACCATTATTGAAATATCGTGAAATATGAATTAATATAATATGAATCTTTTATGTAAAACCTATTATCTTACTAATATCTTTTCGTTTCCATTTCAGATGATGCTGGATTTAGCTAAAAAGTGTTTGCAAAATAGCGCACGACAAATCACATGCATTTGGCCAAAACTTCTGTATCGATTGTGCGAATTTGAAGTCTTGCAGGATCTGTATCGCACATATTATGACATACATGCGCGTGTTTATTCATCATTACTCCATGGTTATGAGTTGTATTTAAAACAGTTTACATCGAATCAAAAGGATTTAATTTCTGCAACCACGAGGGTTATGAACAACGCCAAGGAAAGCGGATTCTTTGCCAGCACCGTTTGTAATTTGTCTGGTAATTTTTCCCGGAATATTGTGAGTACTATAACCCTCTTTATTATTA
>NW_023464069.1:0-9105 GCF_013731165.1 Rhagoletis pomonella | reverse complement strand
ACATGCGTCTGTACCGTCAAGTCGTTTAAACTTTCTTGCTTTGCTTTTGGCATTTTCGTTGCTTCCCATTTAACGAACCAAACTTGAATTCAACAGAATTGAAACGTGTAAAAGCAAATAGAAAACACAAAGTATCTGAATCATGTAAATCGGGCGTAATGACGAAAGTCCATAACCACCCCTTGCGGTGATATGTAGGAGAGCGCTGCATGAATGCACTCAAACGGCATATGAATTATTCATACACAAAACGGATGAATAATTTTAGCTTAAAATTTTAATTTTTTTTTTTTTTTTTAAATTTGAGTGAACAGCTGTTCAGATATATGTGTCGACAAAGTGAAAATAAATTGAATTGATATAAATGTCAACTCTTTGTATGAATATCCAGAAATATTTTTTCTTCGTACATATGTACAAACATACATATGTATGTATGTATGTATTGCTGCGCTCCTATTACATACGAGAAAACTTGTGTGCCGAAATGAGTTTGAATGATTTAAATGTTTTCCATTCATTCAGTCACATTCTTCCATTTAAAGGTAGACAATTTAAAACAAAATGTATATTCATAACTTACAAAATTCCAAACGCTGAGTGTTTTGTAAGTGAAGTAAAATATTCAAATGTACTGTACTCTGTTTGGCTAGAAGTTTGAATGAATTCATGCAGCCCATATACATATTATGTAGGCAATTCTTCGATATAAAGATTGCGACACAATTGTATTAATTTCGCAAGGTTAGAAGGAATAAAACATGTAGGCAACTCATCGCTCCTCCCAACCTTTTTACACGAAAGCTCCTAATAAGATATATTTTAAATAAAATTAAAGGAATCTTGAATATTTTTTTGAATTTGGTGAACGTAGTATATTGAATAAGGTCGGAGAAAGTTGTTGGTTCCATGAGACAAATATTGCCAAGGCATCGTGGGGGTAGGGTAAGCTTTTACGAATACTAGCTACATTAGTGTGGTTCGGGTGGAATTTGCGTTTATGTTCGCGCAAACTCCATTCGTTTATAATGATTTCCTGGGGTTCGTGTGTATGTGTATAAACATATCAAAAGCAAGTATGCATTGTAACGTTAATTTTAGCGTTTACCAAAATAAAACAATCGTTTCTGTTGAAACAATTCAGTTTTTTATCATTTAGGTAATTATCAAAATAATTCTATTCTGGTTTTTAACGAAAAGAAACGAAATTATTTTGATAAGTTATTTTTGCGCATCAACAAAACGAAATCGATTCATATAGTTTGTTGAGCATCTCTGGTCAAAAGTGTTAATTGTGGGGTTAGTTTTATATAACCATGAAATGGGGAATTCACTTGAGCCGAATTCCCGGGCGCCTGCCAGCTGAAGGCAATTGCGTGATGTGAACGGCATTTCAACAAATCACTCCCAGTGATTTTGGTCGGCTACCAACTTTCGTTAAACTTTTTATTCAGACTATCGCCCGTGAATATTGACTAATGAAAACTCTCGATAAGACTACTTCCTCTTACTTTCCGTTGGTTCGTTTGTTAACAGTTTAAACTCGACAATGCGAACGATTGATATTCACTAAGGATTTTTGAATGCTGAGGTTTTCACGCGAAACTCAGTATTCAAAGTTTTTGAATAAGAGTGATTTGCAATAAGGTGCATTCTAAAGAAAGAGGCATCGAGTTATAACTTAAAATAAACTTGAATATTATAAGTTTGATTGTCGAGACTAGACTGGAGCTTTACTGGTCTATGAGACATATATATATATATATATATATATATGCGGTTTGCATGCGTTATTTTCAAGATACCTGCCGTGAGAGCAGTAATGATTTATATTCGTATGATAAAGTGGACTGTATTATGTTGCGAATTGTGGTTGTGGAATAAGTTAGGTTTTTATGAAGTGGAATCGTTACTTGGTTGCGATTCGCTGTGTTGTTTTTCACAGGGGGGTAGTAGAACCAGCTTGACTACAGGTCTAGTAACCTGTCCTCTTTCAGTCATGAGATCCACTACTCTTGCCCTATTGTCTGCACCTAGATGGACGTTAACTACCCTTCCAAGTCTCCATTCGTTTGGCGTTTCTTTGATGATCACGAGGTCTCCAATTTTCATATTGGCTTGCGGATATCTCCATTTGTTGCGTTTCTGCAATTCCGTGAGATATTCACTTTTCCACCGTTTGCAAAACGTGTGGTGTAGAGCCTTGAGCCTCTGCCATCGATTTACAATCGGGGCACGATTTTCATCAGCGTCTATTTCTGGTGGAGCTAGTATGTGTCCACCGATTAAGAAGTGGCCTGGAGTCAGTGGCTCCAGGTCTCCTGGTTGATTTGATGAGGGACTCAGGGGTCGAGAGTTGAGACAGGATTCAACTCTGCATAATAGGGTTGTAAATTCCTCAAACGTGTATTTGTGGTTGGAAGCAATTTTCGTAAAGTGGCTTTTAAAGCTTTTAACTCCCGCTTCCCACAGTCCGCCCATGTGGGGAGCTGAGGCGGGAATGAAGTGCCACGAAAGCATTTGGTGAGCGTATTTCGCCAAAGTGTTATCGCGGGCGTCTTTTAAAAAGGCTTTTGTTTCGGCTCTCAGAGCTCTAGAAGCTCCCACAAAATTGGTGCCATTGTCGGAATAGATATTTTTTGGACAGCCTCGTCGTGCGATGAACCTGGCAAATGCTGCTAAAAACGACTGAGTGCTCAAGTCCGAAGTGGCTTCCAATTGGATTGCCTTTGTTGCGAAGCATACAAATAGGCAGACATATCCCTTTGACATGCGACAACCTCGGCCACTATAACTTTTAATGTCAAATGGCCCTGCGAAGTCGACTCCCGCATTTGTAAACGCTCGTGAAAATGTCGTTCTTTCCTTGGGAAGAATTCCCATTAACTGAGTTTGCGCGCGTTTGCGATAAATCGTGCAAGCCTTACAGTTATGAATTGTGGACCTAATCAAGTTTTTGACCCTAGGTATCCAGTACTGTGTTCGGATCAAGCGCAGCATGAGCTGATTCTCACCATGCAGGGAAACTTTGTGAATAAACTGAACTATGAGACGGGACAAGGTGCAATTATAAGGCAGGATGATTGGGTGACGCTCGTTGTAGGCGAGATCACGAGATGCTCCCAGCCGTCCACCTGTTCTCATTATACCGTCTTTGTCGATGAATGGGGTAAGGATACTAATGCTGAATATTCCTCACCATAATGTTGCTTCTGGCAAACTAGTACTAAGCGTTGGATCGTTGCTTTAATTTCATCAGCTGAAATTAAAGAAGATTTCGCTTGAAATGAAGCTTTGGTATTTGGACGGGTTCTTTGGGGAATCTCATTACGTATGATAGCACTCTCAAAGCTCTTGGAAATTCAGAAAACCTATCAAGAACATCAGTCTTACTATCCATTGTTGTTATATGGACTTGTACCCTTTTTTCTTCAACGGTTGTGTTATAGTTCTTTCCTTGAGTGGGCCATTTTGAGTGGTCTTCTTGAAGCCAAGAAGGGCCCTCCCACCACAGGGAATTGTTTATTAATTCTTGCGCCGTAAGTCCTCTGCTGGCTACATCTGAGGGGTTTGACGTTGAGTCCACATGACGTCAGTTTTCTCTTCCCACCTTCTCAATTATTTTGGTCACTCGATGGGCTACAAATGTTGACCATGAGCATGGAGGCTTGCGTATCCAGGCAAGCACGATGGTCGAATCCGTCCACATCTGAGTTGTAAGATGGGCTAAGTTTAGATTATCCGAAATCGATTCCAGAGTTTCAGCCAACAGGACCGCTCCACAGAGTTCTAGGCGTGGTAAGGAAATCGTTTTAACTGGTGCTACCCTAGTTTTTGATAGTAGCAGGTTGATGAACACTTTGCTGTTTATTTCGACACGCAAGTAAATAGATGCTGCGTAAGCCTTCTCTGAGGCGTCGCAAATTCCTGAATTTCGATCTCGGCCACAGGGGAAAAGTGTACCCAACGTGGAATACGAATTCTTTCGATACTGTTGTAGCTTTCCCTAAAATTTTTCCAGCGGTATAGGGTCGTTGGTGACACGATTTCGTCCCACCCTGTTCCTTCCAACCAGATATTCTGCATTAAAATTTTCGCAGTAATTACCACTGGTGCAAGCCATCCTAGAGGGTCGAATAATTTGGCAATAGCCGATAGTATTTTAGTATTTAGTAGTAGGTTTTAGTATAGCTAACCTGTTCCTCTATTGGCTTGGCTGTAAAGTAAAAATTGTCAGACTGTGCTAGTGTCTTCAAAGTCCAAGAAGTCTTCTTTCAGTAGATGGGATTTTGGTATTCCCTTTAATATTTCATTGCAATTGGACGTCCATTTTCTTAAGGGGAACCCAGCAGACTGCAATGCACTTGTTATTTCGGTTTTTGCTTTGATAGCAGCTTCGATGGTGTGACCGCCAGCTAAAACATCGTCAACATACATGTAATTCCTTAATATGTCCGACGCCATGGGGTGTGACTGTTCTACATCGTCAGCTAATTGGAGCAGGATTCTAATCGCGAGGTAAGGGGCGCAATTGACCCCGAAAGTCACCGTATTAAGTTCAAAAAGACTAATTGGTTCTGTTGGGCTTGTGCGGAAAACTATTCGTTGATACTTGTTATCGGTAGGATTAAGTAAAATCTGGCGATACATCTTTTCGATGTCGCTATTAAAAACATCGAAGTATTAAGATGGTGAGGTCATTTTGCAGGACTGGACCAGGATGAAGCACATCATTAAGACTCACCCCATTAGCTGTCGGACACGACGCATTGAACACCACCCGTACTTTAGTGGTGGTGCTCTCTTCCTTCCGGACGGCATGATGAGGTAAAAAATAATTTTCACACTCATCAGCTTGAATATGGCTGGAAATTCGCGTCATATGTCCTAAAGTTTCGTACTCGGACAGTACCCTATTATACTCCGTTTGTAGGAGTGGGTCCTTTGCTAGACGCGTCTCATTGCGAAAAAATTGAGACCAAGCGCTCTTGAGAGAGGGTCCTAACCGCACGCTCCCTGGAAAATCCATTTTGAATGGCAACGATACTGTATATTTTCCATCTTTGTTCCTTTTAGTTGTGCGTTTGTAAAGGTCCTCGCAGTAAACTTCCTCTCTGTTGTATGTATGGTTCTTTGAGATGTCCTCTAATTCCCAAAAAGACGCTAATTGTTTATCTAGAGTGACTTCGTTGAAGAATGAAACGCATTTATTCGTTGGCCCTGTTGCCTCAGTTTGACCGGTTAGTATCCAGCCGAATACAGTCTCTTGCGCAAGCAGGGTACCTAAAACATTCTTCTGTATGCCACTCAATATTATTTGGGCGTAAATATCGCCGCCTAGTACAAGATCAACTTGCTCATTTATGAAGAATCTCTTGTCAGCTGATACTAGATCCGGAAACGATTGCTTTGTCATAGCATTGATCTGGCAAGTCGGCAGATTTCCTGTAAGCTGTGGTAGAACCAGGACAGTGGTATCTATTTTTATTAAAGGGTCAATCGGTGACCGCAACTGTATTAAACACGCTTCTTTGACTTGGTCTGAAACGGTGTTGTTGATGCCTGACACCTGAGCATTCAAACTTTTGGATGGTAGGTTAATTCGGCGTTTAAGTCTTTCTGTTATGAATGAACATTCCGAACCGTAGTCTATTAGTGCACGGGCTGAAAAATTAGTATTATTGAAGAAGATATTGACACGTGCCGTTCCTAATAGGACTCCCTTGTTCGTGTTGGCAAAACAGGACTTAACGTTATTAACCGGACTTCTATTTCCTTTTTCAGAGTTGCGTCTGGCCTGGGCTTGCGCAGAAGTTGACGGCGTGTCATCTGAAAAATTTGGTTGTTGCCTTTGGTTCATGGCTGCTTTTGGCTGAGCTGCTTGATTATGCAGGAGCGTGTGGTGCCTTTGGTGACAGGTGCTGCAGTTAAATGAGCATGTACACCTTGACACAGTATGTCCAAAGGATGAGCAGTTCCAGCAGCCATGATTCTCCTTAATGAAGGCTATTCTGTTTGACACCGTGAGTTCGAGAAATTTGTGGCATTTCGATAATTTGTGGTTACTGCTTTTGCAGAATACGCACATTGTTTTGGCTACAGAAGCTTGAAATGCGCCAAGTCTTTTTTGCGGTGTTTCATTTGTATGCCTACTATTGTGGGGCTTGGGCTGTTGGACAGAAATTTGTCCATATCCTCCCACTTGGATATTTCCGTCTTGTTCGCGATCGTTTGTTCCCACAATGCTAAGGTACTTTCTGGCAACTTCGTTGAGCAGAGATAAGTAAATATTGCATCCCAGTTTGATATGTCAATTTTATGGCTTTTTAATGATGAGATGCAATTATTTATATCTCGCTGCAGTTTCTTAATCCAGATTCCGCACTCGTTTTCTACCGACTTTAAATTAAAAAGAATTTGTAACTGGGAGTTTACGAGAATACGTTTGTTCTCGTACCTATCAGTTAAATTTTTCCATGCAGTGGCAAATCCCTCGTTAGTAAGTGGGCATTTTTGTACGATATCTTTGGCCTCCCCCTGTGTTTTTGGTTGAGGTGGAATAATTTCTCAACCGGGGTAAGGCGCTTATTCAGTATATATATGGCCGTAAACATGTCTCGGAATGTTGGCCAAGAGAGGTAGTCGCCTTTGAACACGTCCGTATTGCACGGTGGCAGATGTATATTGTGTTCCAGGACAGACACGCCCTCTGTATCTTTTTCGCCCTTGACTAACTTTGCCTGGAAATTTGACATGTTCGACATGCGGCGCAAATAAACATAATAGGAGCTCTTATACCTAGGCTTAACCGTAGAGACTCCTTTAGCGTCTAACGTGTCGGAATGCACTAATTCTTCGTAAGCTGTTTTTACCTTTCCCCATATTGCCTTAAGTTCCTCTTGCTGAAGAGTGAGGGTATATTTTGTGTGGTCAGTTTGGGCCGTGTGATTA
This sequence comes from Rhagoletis pomonella, assembly GCF_013731165.1. Classification (NCBI taxonomy): domain Eukaryota; kingdom Metazoa; phylum Arthropoda; class Insecta; order Diptera; family Tephritidae; genus Rhagoletis; species Rhagoletis pomonella. Next base: position 2,154 of record NW_023464069.1, on the reverse strand, counting down.
TAGTCGGCCTCAAATTCTGCCACAGCATCAGTCAATTTTATGAATTTATCCATTATTGTTTATCAGAACAAAAAATTTTGCAAACTGACAGGTATTATTTAGTACAGAAAAACCACTGAAGACCAAGATTCAAGTACGACTTCACTTGAGAAAAGTGCTTAGAGACCACCACAATCCAAGATTTTAACACAAGAATTTCTAGTGTACCTTCACACGTATCAAGATGTATTCTTTTATTTGTAATAATATATATATGTATGTATGTTTTAATGGTTATACGTATGTATGTATCTGCAAGTATATATATATATTTTACTTTTTTCTTATGATTGCAGAATCTAAAAACTCGCCACCCAACTCTCAATTGTAATTAAATTATTAGTCTACTTATTCCGAAGTGACTTCTTATTTGTCCAATATTGTGTGCCGCACGCGAATAGTGATTTTGTGGATGAAAATTTAAAGTGAACTCAATATGTGCCAACCAAATTAATAACAAGTGAGGTTAGAATCAAACTCCGTGATGTGTTAGTGTTGATGTTGAAAATGCAACTCGAACTAAATACAATAAACGTGATGAAAGCCAAAAATCATCGAATTGAATATGTATTTTGAAGATATGGGAAAATAATTTTGAGCCCCGAAACTTAGTGAAAAAAGTGTGTTGCAGTGTTGTTTAAAAGAATAATTACACAAACAACTCACGTGAAAAGTTTTTACTAAAATCGCTGTCGCGCGCACTGGTGTTCGTCTTGCATACCCGTATGTATGTATGTACCTATGCTCACAAGTTTTGTTTAATGTTTTGACAAATTATATTAATAATGGAAATTCACTGTTCACGATTTTCCACAAAATCACTATCGGTTATTACTGGCTTTTAAGTGCGCGAATTTTGCGGGATTTATCGCGTTTTCACCAATAATACATAAAATAATGTGCTTGAAACGACAACCACGTACCTTTGTAACTAGTTTTTGAACTTTTGGTGACTTGTGCTGTTTGCTGGAAAGATTTGCGCCTTTATGTGTCGCTGTGTTGGTAGGGTTTCTGGTGATCTGGTGGTAATTTGAGCGCTTTTGCGTTGTTGCCGCACCGTGTATATCGGTCCTTTGGCTCCTTATTATTTTGTATGGAAAGACGTCTGCTCGATCCGTGTCTAATCTGGGGCGTTTTTGTGCTAGCTTCCGTAACCTTTGATCATATATATAAATGATGGTTACTTTGAATTTCGGCGTAGATGGACCACATGAACGCTCGGTGAACCAGTGGGTCGCAACTCCCGCAGTAGCACCAATGTTAATTGAAAAAAAAAGAAAATGAAATGAAACACAACCAAGAGTATTAGTGGATAATGGCTTTGAATTTCAATTGGCTTTATTATCGAATAACTCAGTGGGTGTACAATATAATTACCTTTGAATATGTATCGCTGGGTGATGGCTGAAATCGTCCGATCTCCTTGATAGCTCGAATGAAGTGAAAAGGTCCCGCTTTGACAAAGTTAAGTTTACCCGCCGGCAGCCAACTGCTCGGAGGGGAAACTTAACGAAATTATATTACAACGGGAAATAATAAATTTATTGCTAACGGCGTAGAAATAAAGGTAGGCCGTATATATGCCTGAGTATGTTTGTGTGGTCGGCTCAAGTCAATGCACTTTTACATTAGGGTGGCTCGACCTTTAAATCATTTGGTTTTGCATGAACGCCTAAACAATGTTCTTAAAAATTAATTGACTAGCTCCGAACTTAAACAAAAATATAAAATAAATGGAATAATTAGTACAATGCAATAGCAGGTTTTTTCTACCAACTACTTTTGAAAACTTAAATCATTAAATGCATAAACTCCGCGGCTTTTACGTAATACTGGTTATTCCAATCTTCTTAGGACATCTGAAGCATTGTAGATGAGCATATCCACTTTGTCAGGCCAGCACGTGTGTCAAGTTAGCACTACACTTTTCGAAATTGGAAAAGTTAACTACGGCATTAATTGTAGTGTTTTTTTTGTAAATTTGATGTGGAAAGAAAAAATTTGTAGCTTTCGTTTTTTAAGAAAAAATGGTATGTAGTGCTAACTTGACACCATACACCTAGTCGATAGAATTGAGATATTGAAAATGTTATAACGGCATTAATTGTAGCTTTT
>NW_023464068.1:445-11947 GCF_013731165.1 Rhagoletis pomonella | reverse complement strand
CTGGCCATATGGGGCAGCGCTTGCTTCCATCGCACGGTGAATAGGGGTACCCCACAGGGAGTAGTTCTCTCATCCTTGTTCTGGGTCATGATGCTGAACGATCTACTAGAGGAGCTGTATAAATACGGCTGTCGAGTACCTAATTGTCTGCGCAGACGATGTTGCACATAAGACTAAAGGTATTTATTTGGATACGTTTTACGAACTGACCCAACGGTATCTTAACATGGAGCGAGAAACGTTTTCGCCGTCAATCCCATTAGAGTAGAACTGGTCTTATTTACAAGAAATTATAAAATCCTCGACCCTGGGCTCCCCCCTGTTGCAGGTCAGCGCTTAGAAATCAAATAGTTGGGTTTGATCAGTGACAGGAAGGAGGCCAAACGTCGAGGAAGGGGCAAGGAAGGCATCAGCGGCCATATACTACTGTACGAGAGCTATTGCAAGGAGAGAGGATATTTCGCTCAAAGTTGTTTTTTGCTCAACGAGAACGGATGTTTTATGGAGCCCTAGGCGGGTGGAACTCACTTGAAAAGCATACCACGGGCTGCTTTAATTTGTGTTAGTGGACACTGCGGACAACCCTCACGGGTAATTGAATGATTGACTAACTTAAGGACTGGACACTCTGAAGTTCTAGGGGCTTCGATTTCATCCCTGATCGCACTGATTGCTGCGCCACCGGAACTTTTCCTAGGAGCTTCTTTTCTGCCCACTTTCCCTGGCTTCGGGACTGCGGCAGTGAAGTGACTGCTCACAAGTGTGATGACAGTCAGAGAGGTGAGTACTTATTCTGGTAACCAAGCGGCTATTAGGGCCTCTCTCTCTCACTCTCGGTTGCGTCGGAATACCTCTGTATTGGGCTCATTTGCGTTCCGGGTCATACACGAATTGACAAGCAAAGGTACTCTATCGCCGGATAAAAAGCGTCTAGAGGAGCTACTGATTTCGTGTGGTACACTCTTGGATAAACGGGCCGGCCTCATGTCAGCTCAGCAAGCATTGGGCGAATACCAGGACATGCGCAATTGCAAATTCTTTCTGGCCGAGTGTGGACAGGGTGCGGTCGAGGGGAATCTGCTCACTTAAAGGACTCTCACTCTTCGTGGGGGTTTTAAAGGGTCGCTATCGCTAACTGATCCCGTATGTAGCAATTGCCTGCAAGATGTCGAGGTGAAATTACTTCAACATTACCTTCTTAGGTGCCCAGCGTTTGCGAGGCTAAGGCTGAATTACTTTGGCTCCCACATTCTTAATATTCCCGCAGAGCTCTTCGGGGCATTGAGGCTAACCACATTAAGGTAATTTTAAAAAGCTTTATAAAGTGATATTTTCATACAAATTTGCGATTTATAAAGTTAAAGTAATAAAAGTCATATTTAATTTTTATGAATTTGGATAATAAATACTTTATAAATTTATTCAAAAAACAACACTCTCTCTCTAATAGGCTCTTAAACGTAGCGTACTGTTTCGGAGTCTTCTAGACCCCACCAGGCACTCGTAGTTATTTTGTTCACCAGGCGCCTTCCTTATTATAAGTAACTATAAAATTATATAGTTTTGATCTATGATGCTTGAATATTCAGATATGCAGAATATATTCCAAAATATCTAGGCTAATGTAACTTTAATTTCATTTTTAACTTTTTTAACCGACTTCAAAAACAGGAGGAGGTTGCCAGTTCGTCGGAATATATATATATTTTTTTATGTATGTTACTGCATAACTTTGGACCACGTTAACCGATTTCGCTAATTCTTTTTTCATCGGAAAGGTGGTACGTCAACTAATTTTGTTTAGATCCGATAATTGGGTCGTGAAGAAATTAACTATAGTCTTAATTTTTTATATGAGAATTGAAGTCAGTTTTGTTTTTTGCTTAAAAATTACTTGTCAAATCTGTGTTCGTACTCACATAAAACACTCAAAGAAATTACATCTTCCCTTTTGAGTGATATAACGTAATAAATAAATACTTGATAAAATTTATTTTAATAAACCCTTCTTCTATCTATTTGCATATGCAGATATAACTTCAATTTACTATTCACTTTGCATATTTTGCAATGCATGCTTCGTAGGCGGCCCAACAGTCTACTATGTTACCTGCACAACAGTGTCACGTCTCGCCACTTAACACCAACGGCATGGCATGCCCTTCCTGCCGAACATGAGTTTCACACCTTTACTAACTATAAGTACGTATGTATGTATGTAAGTATGTTTACTAAGGGTGCTTTGTTAGACTGCCATTATATTACTCGAATTTACTTATATACTTTATTTTGTCAACATATTGTATCACTTTGGCATATTAAAATTCATAACACCAACGTGACAAGAAAATTTTCTGCTCCGCACTCCATAAACCTCTCAACCTTAGAAGCTAACTTTGCGCACCTTCTACGGGGTATTGAGTTCAGCATATGGAAAATAATGAAGAAAAATAAACTGAAACTAGTCACACTGTGTTTACAAACACGCACACATACATATGTACACTCACTCACAGGCATATTTGAATGTTTGTAGTTCCTTTGGCGAAGCCAATAAGTAATTTATGCAAATCGACTACAATTCTGCTGCCAAATTGAGTTTATGTATCATATTTCTGAGAACACTTTCACATTCTCCTTTGGTATGTTACTGAAATTGGTTAAAAGTGATTGTTTGGGGGTGTTTTGGCATTTTTTCGTTACCAGCAGCCAAGATCGAATTTCATGTGAAATTGAAGAATTTAATAAGCTCTGAGGTAGCACAACAACGCATAGGTGCACGTAAATCGTTTTAAAAGTGACAGGTGAAAAATGAAAAATTTCATTTAATTGAAATTAGAGAAGCTCATGTTTGAGAAAAGACTAATGCACCCAAGTGGTTATATGTATGTACTTATATGAAAATATAGATGAGGACGCGACATTTTACCAAGTTTTGGTTATTTTTCCTTTGTTTATTTAATTTTTATTATTTTGTATGCAGGAATAGCTCGTTATCGAACAAAGACCAAAGCAAAGTTAGGAAAATTCGTAAAAAAGAAGAAGATTTTGGAAAATTTGCAGAATTAAATTAACTGGGAAATTTGTTTTTAGAAGAGCTAACAATAACTGCTTTTGCAGTTGATATCGGATCATTTGTTTTGCTTTTGCCAAGGAAAGGGCAAGGAAGATAAAAGTTTAAATATACATATCTGGTCATCAAGCCAACAGCCGGTATATTTGCGGCGGTGAAAGACGAAGCAATAAAATCACTGAAATAAAGATGAATGAGTAAAAATACCACAAAGCAACTGCTTGTGAAAGAATTGCAAGATTTTGCAGTGAATGAAACAATAGCTGAAATAAAAGCAGAGAAAAAAACATTTCTAGTGAAATTTTTGCCTCAATAAATTACGAAGAATAGCAACGGAATTCCCATAAATCATATATGTATGTACATGTACACACATACACATAAATATATACATATGTATGCAAATGTGTACTTCTGTGCATATATTTACAGTAAAACCCTATATAACGTACACTGTTAAACTAAAAAAACTCAATGCAAAAAAATGTTTGCTGGGTCCCCTCAAAAATTTCGTGCTTGCGAGTTTTTTTTTAACAAAATGCTTCTAATAGCTAACTAAGAAATTTTGAGCATGAAAAGCTTAGGGTTACATGAAAAGTTAGATAAGGACCCGTTAAAAAAGGCTACACGTAAAGTGTCTCGACTTAAGTCCCTACATAGCAAATTGTGCGTATGTCGACGCTAAGAGTCCCGTTAGAAAACATATAAACTATACTTATAACGCTTTTTATTTCAAAATTATCCATTTGTCGTTGCATTCAGGTTTTGTATACATATATATATATAAATTGAACGAAATTTTAGATACAACGAAGCATTTGTTCAATTTCTTCAATTTCATTTTATCGAGTTTTCACTTTATTTGCTAGTAATTTATCTGTAAGCCAAGTAAGTTATTTGTTTACGCCCAGACAACTTAACACAAATACTTTGAAAGTCAATGAATGATATGCTTTTTACTTACATACATACATATGTACAAATGCATATGTGTACATTTGAATAGTTTTCCTGTGGTAGATAAATTCAAAAGGCCATCAACCTTGTAGGAAAATTGCACATGTGAATTCCCATCAGTGTTGCCGATTTAGCCTTTTGGTGGCTAGATTTAGCTACCACATACTTTTTTTTGGCCATATAAATTTAAAATTGCCCCTGGCCATCGATGTTTACAATTTCCTAAAATCGCAAAATTGACGCTACATCGGTGCCAGTTTCAGCGACGTTTTAACATCGCCTTATACTCCTAAAATCTTTGACTGGCCATGAATTTTATTACTTAAGCATTCTTTTGAGGAACATCCTTATCTTTCGATGTTAAAAATGCTTACTTAAATAGTCATTAAAAAAGGACAGGGATCCCGTTGAAATTTCAACGAAATTGGGCCTTCGGACTTTTTTTAGGCTCAGCAAGCTTACGACGGCATGTATTTCTATTTTCTATTTATAGGAAGGGTAAAGGAATGGTAAATAAATATAGGGAAATACATGGATATGTAAATATTTTTCTAATTGAATTACAGAGTTGGAATTGAAAATAATTAAATTTTCCTTTTAATGTGTCTACAATCTAACAAATTTTGAAACATTGGACCCCATCGATATATCGATGTTTCTCTGGCGATGTGTTTTAGCATCGGTGTTCATTTTTCCGATGCATCGAAACGTTGAGGTATTAATGTTACTCCCCAAAATGTGCATCCCTACATACGTACCATAAAAGTGTTAGGGCCGTTAACTTATCTATTAACGATTTAACTATAGTTTAAAATATATAAGTTTACGGACTTTAATATGCTTAATAGCACATCAAGTCGATTGACCGTGTATGTTCTTGTGGTGTGATTGTACCAGCATGCTGGTGTCGTGAATGGTGAAATTAGCTAATTTTTGAAAGTAAAAATTATTTAGGCGGAAATTTTTTGCACTAAATGAGTCAGTTTTTTTTAAGGAATTTGGCTACCACTAAAAATGATACACTGATTCCCATATGTCCCATACGTGGCAGTCGTAAAAACATTTGCTTTCTTCTACTTTTTTCGACCCTTGTATAGCACATAATTAGCTCTTCCTATGTATATTTAGCCGAAAAATGAAAACAATCGAACCGCTTGATCCTTAAATATAAGCAATTCAAGACAGTATCGGTTCGTGACAAAAATGGAAGTTTATTTTTTCTTTCATTACAAAATCGCAAAACTCTGCGAATTGTGGATGGCTTTTTTTATGAAACTTGTTTGAATATGATTTGGAGTAATTATAGTTGTTTGTACAGTTTTTTGAATCAATGCCACTTTGTTTCAATTTTCTTTTACAACCCCAAGTGTTAAAGGTTACGTGACGTGGCGTCACGTGCCATAAATTTCCATCGTTATATTTTTGTTAATATTGCTTTTAATTGAATTTTTAACGCAAATAAACATCCATTTTATGTCGACTATACCGTATAGTTATTTTGACTTCAGCGCCAATTCGGGGCACATTTTTTTTGGAAATCTATGATTTATTATGCTTCAACTACATACATACGCCAAATTCGAACCAAATCGGACCATATATACGGTTTTTCAAAATACCTCGACCTTGGCGCCACCAAGATGTCGAAAATTCAGGAATAGTTGCTATTTTTTTTTTTTATCTGGCATAAAGTGCTGTCTAATATTTCGAAAATTGCAATGGATTGATAACAGAAAAAGGACTGCAGTTCACCTTAGTAACAAATACAAATATCTACCAACCGATTTTCGACGCTCAACAATCTACAAAAGGAATGACCAAGTAAAATACCTACTAGAATGAGGCCAAAGACACTTGGCCAACCATTTCTGCAAAATATTTTTAGAGATTTTTACGAGGTTGTGGTACGGAGTTGACAAACCACTCAATTATCACAACTTTTACCATATTTGCAAAAAAAAAGTTTATATAAATATGAATTTAAAATTTAAGGGCTCATTGTGGCACATCATTTAAAGCAAATAGTTAATTGCTCAATATTATATTTAGTCAAAGTTATTATGGAAATATACATAAACTAAAACTTTTTCAAACGTTTTAAATTTATCACAGGGACGACGCTTTATTGTATTACCATATATGTATTCATAAATAAGTACATACATACATATGTATATATATTTTTATCCATCTGTCTTTGCAAATGATTATAAGGACATACATATGTATGTACGTAAGTACCTACATTTTACGTAATCATGTAATTATATTAAAGAGCTTTCATTTCCATGAAAGTACTGCTCAGTCCGAGTTTACCAGTACTCATCTATGTGTATATACTTATGTACATACATTTACGTTGAAATATTACTTAAGCCACTAACTTTTTTGTGGCTACAATTTCAGCCATAATATCCGGTTTATGGATTTAAAATGAAACTTTAATGTTTATCTACTTTGGGCGACAGTTATGGCAGGTTCTATACATATTATGTATGCAGAATAAAGTTCCAATATTCGTATAAGAATCTTGCTGAAAATGCTGACAAACTTTTCAATTTATTGGGTATGTGCTGAAAATAAACAGCACAGAACAACTGAAGAACCACTAGTGCCAATTTGAAATACTTGATTATTATTAAATCCACACCAAGTTGAATTTATAAAACAACAGAAAGTAGTGGATATTGCATACATAAAAAAAAAAACTAGCCAACCCGGATGACATCGAAAACGTAAAGGGTGTATTTTTAAAGGTCTACTGTTTGAAATTGAAAGAAAATAATGATAATCTCCATCAAAACGCACCCCTACAGTAGTTACCCAGGGGCGCTAAAAAGTACACTTTGCGATAATGAAGCACAAACATGTGCGATGTCCTTCGTCAGAAAACACAGCTACAAGTTTCTGAAGCTTCGACTTTATCCAATATTTGCGTGCGTAGATGGTTTTTGAGCTCTTTCGCCGCTTACATCACCTTTAGGAAAGAGAGAACGGAAATCAGTACTTGTCATACGACACCGGAAAAATTTCCACATGGATAATCGGCGAAAGAGTCAATGGATAGTTCTTTCATGCAGCGCGTTATTCGTCAATCTTTAATTTAGGCTTCCAGATCCTTGTATTTTTTTCCAGGTAGACTGACATTAAGAGTACAACTCCATAACAAAGCGGGGGAAGGTAAGTCGGAATGACGGCACCTATGGCTTCCTGTATGAGAAACGCTTCGTGATCGCAACCAAGCTCTTCAAGCCATTAATATCCATTCTCGAAAGCTCATCGGCAATGTAAAAAATTGCTACCCAAGGTCCTTAAACTGTAGGCTTGCAAAGGAAGGTCACCAGAGCAGCAGGTGTTTAGATGACTCCGCCATGCAGCTGGTGCAATAATGGTCATCGATGATATTCAGCCTTATGGCATGCTTACCTATCGTGCAGTGACCAGTTAGCACTCCCAATAATAGCGAGAGATGTAACTTGTTTGGTTTCAAGAGCTACGCAGGCCGCCTCCGCTCTACACTTGGCCAGAAGGATTTTTCTACCTTGCATTCCAAGGTCTTCGCCCAGGGCTCGCTGAGCTGACTAAATTCCCAACGGTACAACAGCAGACCGCACTAGGTTAGGTGAACTCCCAGGCCTTCTCTATCCGGAATTAAATCCTCAAGGGTTCTATCTATTGCCAGCTCATCGGCCAGCGATAAATAAGGAAGTCAAATACTCATTCACCGTCTGCGAACGCACCGTCACGGAGCCAAGAGCCTTTATAGCGGCTTGGCTGTACGTTTAAATATTCACCTCTTTAACAGGTATTATACTCGAGAGAAACCAATCCGAACCAATTCGCGGCCACTTCTGCCTGGAAGACGCTGCAGTGATCTAGTAGCCTAAATTTCAATTGATGGCGAGTTCTTCGCAGAAGACACCTCAACCAACGTTCCTATTCAGCTTTGACCGATCTGTAAATAAGTTTACAAAATCCCGATGAAAGACAACAGCGCCTCTCCCAGTCCTCTCTTGCAGGAATGTGGGTAGTGAAGGATCCATTCAGACCCAGAATCGGCGTGCAGTGCTCTGTATTAGTCGGCAGGAACCCGAAGCCGTTTAGAACACTGGAGTGCCCATAGCTTGAGGCGAACTTTACGACCACCCCGATTAGGCTTACAGTTACTCGTGAACTTTCTGTGGATTTGCTTGACTAGAAATGTGGGAATTTAGTGTTTTGGCTTACCCATTGAGCCAAAAATGAGCCACATTACTGAACAGTATATTGCGACAAGACACTGGGTCGGCTGCCAATTGATTTGCGAAATAAATTTGCCCAGTTTGGCGTTAGTATATTTAAAATGGAAACACAATTCAAACTAAGTACAATAAATAACAGTATTGCCAGATTGCACCAATTTGTGACCGCTTAGTCGTTATCGTAAAATGGAAACACCGAAAAAGTGGATACTCTTTGCATATAAAAACTTTACCAAAATAATTGATTTGCTTATTTTCTTCGACACAGTGACCTTGAAAATACGTTTTTAGTTACAAAAAAATTTTTCCTAACGAATGCATTAAAATTCCACACTGCAGTTGTATGTTGATAATCACAATCGATTGTCTAGCGATTCATGTGGCATAACATAGGCGAGTCTCAGTTAAATTTCATATAACTAGAAGACATTTTCCTTAATATTTCCGTACACAACGAACAACAATGCAAATACATGTATGCAGGTGAATATACAGATAGATAAATATCCATGGTATAGTACACATCCATATGTGTGTACGTTTGGCATTAAATTATTTTCTTTGCCAAAATTTATGGCTTACAAAAATAACTGATAGTCCGAAGCAAAAACTAATTACTTACATAGGTATAAGCATTTTCACACAAACTCAGTTAGTTATGCAACAAATATATATACATATATGTATGTATGTATAAATTCCTGGTTATCACCATTAACACCACCCGTTACGCGTGTGCATGTGTGTTTTTTCTGAGAAATGTCCTTTTAACTGAACAAGGACATAAGCATGAAAGGACTTACATACATACATACATACGTATGTATGTGTCGTAAATTATCATCTTGTGATTTCATGCTGCTCTGAGGTAATTCCACATTTAGAAATAACACACAAAACCATTTGCCTCGGTGGTGCAGGCAGCAGCCGACCATTTGTGATTTAACACAATTCGACCGAAATTTTAATCGAATTTAAGTGCTGGAAGCAGTGCTGGTCTAATCGAATTTGTCACATACAAATTTCAGCAAAATATTTCTACTAAAGGGCATTTTTGTATGTTTGAATAAATACCATAGAATTTTGAGAAAATTTTAATACCGATTTTGTAAAGAATAAAATTTAAGATTAATAAGTTAAATAAAATATTACTTTGGTATAGATATCAAACGAAAGCGGTTCCGCGAGATTTAAGAGAGTTGCCAACTTTTCAAGAAATTTAATTTGATTTAAAAGGTACCTTTAAGAAATAGTTTTTTCATTGCAGCTGCCACCTGTCTATATACTTAAGATCAATTTAACCCTTAACTACTGATGTTGGTTTGTGAGACAACACAAATTTTAAGGTTAAGTAATAAAAATATATGCAGACCGTTTCATCAAAAACTTTTTTTAGTGAAATTATTACCTTTTTGAATTTACTAAAATATTAAACCTTCGATTTTTTTTTAATTAAACTTAATTTAATTTACATTTTATTAGCAATATTTTGAAACCACATTTTAAGAAAAAAAAAAACAAAAAAAAATTTTTTCATAATTCAAAAAGAAAAATGTTGTTTAAAAATAAAAATGTGGCAACTATTACAATAAATAGTAAATAAACTAAAGTTTTTGTCGTGGTCTGATAGACCGACAAGAGCACTTAAGGATTAATTTAAACATTTTTATTTATTTTTAATTTTTAACTTTGAACGCCGGAGTTGTTGGTTCAAGCCCCAGTGAACTCGTTGAAGAAGTCTGATGAAATTGTCTTTGAACAATCAATCAATAGACATAGTGCAGCGAATTACAATACAGCGGCTTTGATCGCTCAGCAATGTAATATGAATGGACGTAAACGCTGCAGACGTGAAAGCTTTCAGTGAGGTACCCGCTGGTGTTAGAAGAAGAAAGAAGTGCTTTATTGAACTCTATTCGACTCGACGTTACTGGCCTATCGAGGCATAAGTAGTAATTAAAAAAAAAATTACAATTTAAAAAATTTGATTTTAAAAGCAGCAACAGCAAATATTTCCAGTTGCAGTTCTTTTGGGATTGCTGCTGCTGCTACTAGAACTATTTACATAGATTGCTAATATAATAATGCAAAAAATTTTTTGCCTGCCCTGAGGCTTCTAGTTTCACGAAACACTTGAGTTCTATTTTACTTTCCAATTTTACGTACAATTTTTTATAATTTCTGACTAACTTGTGATGTTTACCCGTATTTATGCACAACAACCTTGACTACAAATGTAAATCATTAAATATTTTTTGTTTTGTTTTGCAACATGAAAATTGAGATACTGGAAAATTCGTTTTATTTTAACTTTTATTAGATTTTCTCGGTCATTTAGAGAGATTACGGTGCACATAAAATATGTATCTGCATTTTACGCTTAGTTTATTCAATTTATTATTCAGTGTTTGTAGGTAAAATATTTGAAGGAATGTTGCTGAAGGTTCTTAATAACCACTAGAGTAAAGCCATGCATTTGCAGCTATTTAAATATACTAGTGTTCGCCCAGCGGTTGAAATTCAACCGATAAAATTAAGGATAGTTTATGTAAGTTGAATGAGCTAAAATAACATTAGTTGGAATGGGTTAAGTGGAGGGGAGTTTAGCTTAGTACTTGGCATAACATAACATAACCATAACATGAGAATAAATAACATAACATATGAAGCATAACACACCACAATATAACGTCGAACACTCTTCAGTTGTATTTCCTTTTTATCCCTTTTTTCACCTCTATCTAAATCTTATTTATTTTGGTTCATTTTATGCCAAATGATGTTGCCTTTGATGCCACATCAAGTGATATCATGTCATGTGGTGAAATTGGGTGTGGTGAGCTGCGGTGTGGTGGAATTGGGTGTAGGAGTTACGGTGTGGTGAATTTAGGTGTGGTGGATTCAGGTGTGGTGAGTTAAGTTATGGTGAGAAAGTTGAGGTGTGGTGAATTTTGGTGTGGTGAGTTGAGGTGAGTTAAGGTGTGGTGAGAAAGTTGAGGTGTGGTGAATTAAGGGTGGTGGATTTAGGTGTGGTGGATTTAGGTGCGGGGGTTAAGGTGTGGCGAGTTGAGGTGTGGTGAATTTAGGTGTGGGGAGTTAAAGTGTGGTGAATTAATGTGTGGTGAGCTCAGGTGGAGTAAGTTTTTAAGTTAAGATGAGTTAAAGTTAAGGGGTTATGATCTTTATCCTCATCTTCATCTTCATCTTCATCTTCATCTTCATCTTCATCTT
>NW_023464068.1:0-345 GCF_013731165.1 Rhagoletis pomonella | reverse complement strand
TTAGGTTTCTTTACTTTTATTCTAATCTTTGCCTTTATCCCTTTCATCTTCTACATATTCAACTTTACCTTCTTCCTTGCATGAATTTTAATCTTCGTAAATCTGATTTCTAAACTGCTGCTTAGCAGATTTCTTTAATTCAGTATCAATATTAAAGCAATGTCATTGATGCCACATAAAGTGATATCATGTCATGTGGGGAAATTGGGTGTGGTGATTTGCGATGTGGTGGAATTGGGTGTGGGAGTTACGGCGCTGTGAATTCCGGTGTGGTGGGCTTAAGAGGTGCGGTGAGTTTAGGTGTGGTGAATTTAGCTGTGGTGAGTTGAGGTGTGGTGAATTTAG
>NW_023464067.1:0-11950 GCF_013731165.1 Rhagoletis pomonella | reverse complement strand
TGCATAGAATAAAGAAGTTGTGAGCATCAAATCTGGACTATTCATTTGACAGCAATTGAGTCACCATAAGCCGGTAATACAAAATCATTACAAGTAAGTCAGCCACTTTCTTGCCACCATCCATTGGAAACGAGCTATACATCAACCGTAAATAAAGATTCCTGCTTGGACCGACAAACCAAGGTCAAGCAAATCAGTATTCCTAACGCGAAATCTCAAAATTTTTGTTTGATTTTTCCAAGTTTTCTCTTTTGTATCAGTTGGCAAAGGCCCTCAGTGGCGGCGTTCCGAGAGTTAAGATAGTAATTTCATTTCAATTAGTACAAAAGTTCCATGGTGTAATTCTTGCTGTAAAACTTTTCACTTTTTTTTTTAAATTTTCATTTACCTCATAGTTGTCAAAAATTTGCAATCCGGAGTACTTTTCTATCAATTGGCACAGGCGTTTTGCGCAAATACGGTTATGAAATGCGTTTTAATTAAATCGTTTAAAAAATGAGTCATTTATGTATACCATTTTATGTGGAATTATTCAATAAATTTCGTTTTATACTATACTTTTTGAAAGTGTTTGGAGTTAATTATTTTTTGTTTCTCAAAAGCAACCCTGCGTGCTTAGAAAGCGAGTGTACCAATAATTTTATCCCTGCCATATTCATCCCCGAGGAAGGCAGTCGCCAAATTCACCCAAGGTTGTTTACTGGTTATATTGTGATCACAAGATTCACTAAATGTTTCCTTTTTGGTGCGAAAATGAAGATGCATTAAAATAAAGTTGTTATTTTCATAAAATATTTACTAAATAAATATCCGCCCATTCATTTATATGCGCTTTACAACTATACATGTGAAAATGAAAACCGAAATAACTTTATCCAAATAACCGATGGCAGATCGGAGATTTAATTTATTAGGCGTCTTTTTAGTAGCTTTCTGCGGAAAGTTGCTTTGTCATACTTACTACTTAACAAGAGTTTTAGCAAAAGGTTGTTGATTTTCGTTAAATAAATCATTTATTTTAAAGAAATTTTTATTTATTTTGAAGCTATATCTAATTTGCGAAAGTGAAGTAAAACAAAGTAAAATGAAGAGACGAAGTGAGGGCTTCCAAAGTGAAGTGCAAAACTTCAATTGAAGTGACAGCGGCAGCACTGGCACATGATCCAAATACACAAGATCTGACAAGATGAAGCAGAAGAAATAAGTAATTTTCTGGCTGACGTTTGTAATTTCGGCGCCATGTTATTTTCTTTGAAATGAACAAAAAGTAAGCAAAGAATCTGAAGACAAAGCATAAATAAAAATATTATAGCAATTTTTGAGCGCATGTTTGTGCTAACCAATTTATTACCTTTGTACTTGTTTGTGCAACCGATTACCGCGCATTTCATTATATTTAATTATATTTGAACAAAAAATTTATTGAGAATCGTTTGAAAATCACTAAAATGAACCGCCGCCAAAATACACATAAGGAAAGAGATGTAAAAACCAAAACAGAAATAGCAAACTTCCAAATTACGAGTGTCACACACTTTTTTCTCAAATGCTATTGCAAATGGCTGCTCATCAACCGGTGCCAGATCTGTTCCAATTGGTTCATGGCTCAGACTCAATTCTAAAAAAAATATGACTCAGTAACTCAATAAATAATCGCCACATAGTCAGTACTCAGATTAAAGAGTGAAAATAAAGACGAATAAATTTTGAAAAATTTAATATTTGTGAAATTTTATAATTTGTTCAACAGCTCTACAGCGCATACGAATTCATTTCCTCTTAAAGCCTGATATGCAGTTCAATGCGAGCGTGAGAGTGAGCTTTTTATTTTGACCAATATCTTCGTTTTTACTCAACTTTTGCTATAGTTGAGACATGAAAAGATAGAGAATTAAAATATCTTTCAGAATTATAGAATAAAAACTAATTTAAAATCCATAATATGCCTTTTATCGAGCTCACACTCAACTGTGTGCGTACGCAAAGCATTCGCATGTGAACGGCAAGTTTTGGCAGATGTGTGTGAGCGTCCATAAGAATACAAATTGAACCGTATACCAAGCTTTACAGATCTACAGCATAAACCAGCTCTACAGCCAGTGTTGCCAACTCTTTGGCATGGGAAAACGTCTCTCCTAAGCCCAAAATACAATAACGCAGTGGCAGTGGCAGAGGCAGTTTTTCGAAATCAGCTGTTTTTTTAGAAATTGTGGTGTCTAATGAAGCGACTCACAATACAGCAGTGGCAGCTAGCAGTACTGCTCAGTTTAGCCCAAATTCTAAATTCACTGCCACTGCCTTCATCGCAGCAAACTTCGCATGTTGAATTTGACATAAATGAAACGCAGCCAACATCTGTTGATGTCACTGGAGCCTAAAAGGCAACAACAACAATGTAAACAAACAAAAGCGAATGTCACAAAAAGCAGTCACTGATATCGCCGTATTGTGTTTGCTACGGCAGTGACTGCCAATATTAGCAGTAACAGCTGATTTTAAAAACTGTCACTGCCAGTGCCACTGCGCTATTGTATTTTGGGCTTAAGTCTGAAAAAAACGTAATTTCCTACCCAAAAACGTCTTTTTCAAATGTATGCACACAGAATTGTTCTTATTAAACTTTTATTGTATACAAAGGTACATAAGTATGTATGTAAGGTATATTAAAATGTCATTTCGACAGAGCACATTTAAAATTCCCTGTAAACTGGTTTGAGATCGTTAATTTAAAAGTCATTTTATACATAAACTTGTGATCAGCTGATTAATGGGCTGTTTTTGCTTACGCGTAAAAGCACATTTAACGCATTTAGCTCTAAATGTACATTTATCTATCCAAAATTTGTCACCTAAATGCAACTCCATTTCTGCATTAAGAGTCTAAATGCTAAAATCAACCCTGTGATCTTCAGAAATTTCCACGATTCGAACAGGGTTTAAAGATAAAAAGCGGCAACATTGCTTTTTCGCGTATACAGTTGCTACCTGCGTTTCAGTGATCGCCAATCGAGTTTTCATTTATTATTTTACATTATTTGGAAAAAGAAAAGTTGCGCAAATTCAACATCGATGTGATACTGATGGAAATCTGGCTCAATTTGTGATCAACTCTCTTTGTTTTTTCCTATTTAATTGAGGAAATTTCAATTGACAGCACCGACAAATGAAAATATACACACACAAATTTTCGGTTATGGTTAAAACAATTCAAGTTTCTGTATTGAATTTTTTGTTTAAAATTTCTTTTTCCCTTTTCAGTAGGGTTTTTTGAATATTATCTTCTCTGGGGGAATTAATCGTGATAGATACGGATCTGAATAAGCGACTAGAACACGGCTGTTGGTGAAAAGCATACGATTTCGAGCTCGCGTAAATGTACATTTGCTAAATGCGATAGCATGAACGCTCTTCGAAAACATGTTCGAAAGTGCTAAATGTTGCATTTTAAATGCAGTAAAAACGCTGCATTAGTCATAAACATTTTGACCGATTGTGGCTGTTTTTTTTTGTTTATTTAATGTTTACTATTTTTCCATAACAAACAAAACATAAATCCACATTTCAAACTTTGTGCAAAAATTATAAAAAATCTGCAAAGTTTGAGCTGGATTTTCAGCTTTTGAAGAATTTTTTTGAGTATGCAGTTTGATAGACCATTATTAAATTTCAAGGTAATAACTTGCAAGTTTTAAGTTGTTAAAGGATCGCGTTGACTTTGAATCATTTTTTTTTTCTTGTAGACATTTGTTAACGTGGTCGGTTGTCGAAAATATTTCAGCCCTTTTTCGTTCATTACAATTTCAATGAAGTCTTAAAAAAGTCGCCTAGTTTTCTGACCTTTTATGCTGCTACAGCTTGTTTGGTGCTTTTGCGAGCGTGCGTGTTGCAATTGATCAGCTCTTCCTGATTTGGATTTTAATGTGCAATTGCAAACATTGTAATAATGCAGCGTTTTTGCTGCATTTAAAATGCAACATTTAGCACTTTCGAACATATGTTTTCGAAGAGCGTTCATGCTATCGCATTTAGCAAATGTACATTTACGCGAGTTCGAAATCGAATGCTTTTGACAAAGAGCCGTGTTCCAGTCGCTTATTCAGATCCGTATCTATTACGATCAATTCTCACGTAGAAGATAATGTGCAAAAACCCTACTGAAAAGGAAAAAATAAATTTTAAACCAAAACTTCGATACAAAAATTTGAATTGTTTTAACCATGACCGACCATTTGTTTATGTATATATTCATTTGTCGGTGCTGTCAATTAAAATTTCCTCATTTTATTCATTTGTCGGTGCTGTCAATTAAAATTTCCTCACTTAATTAGGAAACAAAACAAACAGAATTGATCACAAATTGATCCAGATTTCTATCAGCATCACATCGATATTGAATTTTCTTAACTTTTCTTTATCCAAATAATGTAAAATAATAAATGAAATCTCGATCGGCGATCACTGAAACGCAGCTAGCCACTGTATACTCGAAATGCAATGATGCCACTTTTTCTCATTAAACCATGTTCGAATCGTGGAAGTTTTGGAAGATCACAGTGTTGCCTTTAGCATTAAGATTCTTAATGCAAAAATGGAGTTGCATTTAGGTGACGAATTTTGTATGGATAAATGTACATTTAGAGTAGCATTTAGAGCTAAATGTGCTTTTACGCGTAAGCAAAACCAGCACATAAGCCTCATAACCTCAAGTGTTTACAAAACCAGACTTTGAACAGGGGATCCTTAGGCCGAGGCCACGCAATGAGCGGCAAAGCGGCGAACGGCTAAGCAGATGCATATAGGCTTTACGTGATTACCTGCCAAAAGCTTTAATCACGGTATCCGCATTTGGCACAACGGATTAATTTTTGCCTTAATCATTGCCCTGAAATGCAAGCATTTCAGTTCCAAAGGCAGTGTGGGAGGACACACTAACTACCTTGGTGAGGCCGAAACCTACCTAAAGTCTCTGCCGTTCTTTGGGTCCCGGCACCCGGTTGCAATGCAACTGCACATCAAACCCTTTTTGAGTTCTACCGCCTTTGGTATTAAACCACAGCCCCCGCGATACTCCCCGAAGGGCCATACCTCAGTGAACAGACTGGAGTAGTACTCACCAGCTAGACTTGCTTGACCAGCTAGAGTCACGCAACCTACTAAACATACCAGAATACACATGCTCAATCGTACAACTAAGAAGGTCTGCTTTTATCACATATTCACCAATCCACGGTTTACCTCAAATATTTACACCGTGTTTTCCACCTTTTCTCCACATTTTCCACAGTTCAACAGCTTTCAGCATTATCATCCAGCTCGTCTCGCTCCTCTCACAAGACTTACTAATCTAATCTCACCCCGGTGTCCCTATCCGGAGTGAAAATCGACTTTTAACCCTTTCAAGTCACTTGACTCACCTGATTCATTCTGCTCGTCTCGCTACCCTCGCAGGTCCTACTAGCCTTACTGGGTAACAAATTCCAGCCCGGGTGTACAATAGGCATGGAATTGCTACTTTTCAGGTTTTCTACACCTACTCAAGCAGCTTGATGAGCCACATTCTTCCTTGCAGAACTTCCCAGCTATATGATTTTACATGTGCATCTGGCCTGTCTTTCGACCTTGTTCGTCTCACTGCCTTTGCTTATCTAGCCAGCGAACACACTCCAGGGGCATCTGTTCGCCCGCGGTTCCTCTTTTGAAGTCTCAGGTATGACTTCAGAAAGCCGTAGACTCTTCTACCAATTGAGCCTCTGACCGACTCAGGATTGGTAGCCTTTGACTAGGGTACCCGGGATTGTGACACCCGTAGCCCCGCAATGCGGAACCCCCCTGGGCTCGTTTGTACGGTAATCTCCACATCGGAAACTGCGTAAGCACATGTCCTACGCAGGTTCCCATGCGGAGCATCCCTGCTAGTTCATGCCGACATGGAAACCCCTAAGGGCCCCCATGTCACCACTTAAGATCTAGCCCCACGACAAGGACACCAACGTTTCGCTAGATGAACGGCTGAGCAGCTTAATTAAAACATATGATACGCTTTTAATGTGGCCATGCTCTGAGCGGAATTTCTGAGCATCTGAGCGGCATTTTTGTATGGCGCCGCTCAACTGTTTGCCGCTTTGCCGCTCATTGCGTGGCCTCGACCTTAGTCCAAGAATCCAACAAAATATTTGCATCATATTTAAGTCATCTGTGTTCAAAGAATAAATAGATTTTGAAGAAGCTGCAGCAAAAAACAAAGCTTGTAAAGATTTATTAAGAAAATAATTCAAAATCAGTTCTACTTAAAAGATTTGGTAACGGAGAAAAATTACTGGGAAGTTAAAAAACGTGATTTTTTACACAAAAAACGTCCGAACGTCAACAGGATACAAAAAACGTCCAAATGACGTTAGAAACGTCTACTCTACACCCATTTGGAAATTTGGACACATTTTAAACTGCAATTTCCAAAATTTTTTCACATAGCTTATCTGCATAGTGAAATAAGATAAAGTGTGCCAGCCAGTTTGATGTACGCTTATTTAAAAAAAAATTGAATTTCGTCATCCGATGGACTGAAAACATTAGTACTGCCATGGCACAATAAGCATGGTAAGGTAGTTTGGAACTATTAATTTTCAAAAAAGAAAAAATAAAAATTTAGAAAGAGTTAATGTTTATTTAAAATAATAAAATGGTGTGGGGGATTCCAGATGTTTTAAAATATGAATGCGTTTGGAATGTCGTGAAAAAAGTATGCTTTTAAATGCCCAGTCAACAAAATTTCATCTCGCTTGCGAGAAATAAAAGGAGAACGCAAGCGAAATTTTCAAGCAGGACATAACTATATTTCAAAATGAAATTGTGAATTGCCATTTTAAATGGCAACGAGATTGTGAATGGCAATATTAGTGATGAGCGTTATGGTGATTGCATTTTTTTTTATCACCGGCGGGTAATATATCTCTATTGAACAATTCTAGTCATCTCATTTTATGTGATTTATTTTCATTAATATAAACTGATCTATCTACTGTATTAATTTTTTATCGTTATTGCCTTCATCTTTTAATATCCAACTCGCGACAAAGTGATACGGTTGTCCAGCTTGAGCTATTTATTTTATTTTATTATTCTTCAAATTAATTTTAATTATATTTTGATAAAAGTATAGCTCATTGTCTGACAGAAACCATAAAAATAAATCCAGAATTCGCAGAAATTTTGTGGGTAAACATTTTTTCACTTTCTTCCATATAACGAATGTTCGTATTTTATTTTATATAAAAGAAAATGCGTTACACCGTTTAGATTTTTTTGAAATTTGGGTTTATTTTTGTTAGACAATAAGCTATACATTTCTAGAGAAACAATTGACATTTATTTCAGAAAAATAAAATAAATTGCCCAAACCGGGTGACTGCGTCATTTTGTCGGGGGTGTGTTTTTTTAAATTTGGAATATATTGAAGAGATTACAATGATAAGTTACGTTAAATTAAGCCTACAACAACTGAAGCTGTACCATGAATTGAACAATAAACACACTTCAGTAGACAAACAAATTCTTTTTTTCTGTCAAACAGCCACTTTACGCACCTATTTACATATTTACTATTACTGCTGTCGCCCCGTTGTCGTAATTCGACCACCTAATTTTTTCATGCACTATCACTTTCTTTGTGGTGCTTTTTAGGTCCGTGAGCACCTCTTGATCGTCCACGTCACTAATAGTATTAGGTGGAGTGCTATCTTTTCCGTTAAATAATTTTATAATTCATAGGAGCAGTAGGGAGGAATAGATTTGTATGGGAATTCCGTTAGCGTATTTATATATAGATAGTAGATGGTGAAACCAAAGCAGGCATTCATTGGCTTATACAGAGATTGAAATAACTCGGCTCTGGAGCCATCTATCGTGTAAATTTTTGGCAGGTATATTTCTCTTGAAGGAGGATGGTTCCGTGCGCAGAAGTGAAAAACTTCTGACTGCCATTCACCTGGGAGTGGCCAGAAGCGATTCTTGTGCGTACGGTTCAAATCGCAGCTCACAATGTCCGGATATTTATATCCACGTATCCTCTGGGTAGCAACAAAACACCCGTTTGGGAGCGAGCTAAAGTGAGAAGGCGTAAAACTTCGCGTGCGCTGGGTTTGGGTCCCGCCACGTTAAAACCCCGCCCAATGAAAAAATCTAAAAAAGCCTCGGATGAGACCCCCTTTTTCTGATGACGACCACGGCAAACGTATAAAGGACTATGTTTTAAGGGTATGCACCTGGAATATCCGGACCCTTAAGGGGGGAAGGTGCCTCTGCCCGGCTGACATCACCGCCATCCAAGAAATGCGATGGACGGGGCAAGGAAAAATAAGCGTGAAGCCTTGCGACGTCTACTACAGTTGCCACGTAAAGGAGCGCAAATTCGGTGTTGGATTCGTGGTAGGAGAGAGACTCCGTCGCCGAGTACTAGCGTTCACCCCGGTGGACGAACGTCTAGCCACAATCCGCATCAAAGCTAGATTCGTCAACATCTCGCTCATCTGCGCCCATGCCCCGACCGAAGAGAAAGATGAGGCGTCCAAGGATCTCTTCTATGAGCGCTTGGAACGTACATATGAGCGCTGCCCCCGACACGATGTCAAAATCTTGCTTGGCGATTTTAATGCCAAGGTGGGCAAGGAAGGGATCTTTGGCGCCACTGTCGGAAAATTCAGCCTCCACGACGAAACATCCGATAACGGACTGAGGCTGATCGACTTCGCCGGGGCCCGAAACATGGTAATATGTAGTACTATGTTCCAGCATAAGAACATCCACCAAGCTACATGGCTGTCTCCACATCGAAAAACGAGAAACCAAATCGATCATGTTGTGATAGACGGAAGGCATGCTTCAAGCATTTTATACATACGTACACTCCGAGGGCCAAACATCGACTCGGACCACTATCTTGTTGTAGCCAAGATACGCACCCGCCTCTGTGCAGCAAAAAATGTGCGCCCAACAATGCAAGGAAAGCTTAACGTCGAAAAGCTGCAATCACAACAGACGGCCAATTTATTCGCCACTCGACTCACACACCTGCTCTCTGAGAGCACTCTTCAACAATCCGACATACGCGAGCAGTGGAACCACATTTCCCGATCATTAAGTACCGCCGCCGAAGAAGTAGTTGGATTTCAGCGAGCCCGAAAGAACAACTGGTACGATGAGGAATGTCAAGAAGCCGCAGAGAAAAAAGATGCCGCCTACAGGGCCACGCTGCGATCGGGCGCAACGCGAGCCATGTGGGACCGTTATAGGGAACTGAAGAAGGAAGCGAGACGTATTTGCCGCAATAAGAAGAGAGAGGCCGAAATACGTGAGTGCGAAGAGCTTGAGATGCTGGCCGACAGGAAGAACGCCCGAAAATTCTACCAGAGGGTTAGGCGACTTACGGAAGGTTTCAAGACCGGGGCGAACTCCTGTAAGAACAACAATGGCGACCTAGTGACCGATGTCCAGAATATACTTAAATTGTGGAGGGAACACTTTTATAACCTACTGAATGGTAGCAGCGCTGAAAGTAGTGAGGAAGACGAACCCGAGTCCCCAGTCGATGATGATGGAGTAGCTGTCCCACCGCCTGACTATGACGAGGTACGAATAGCGATTACGCGGCTGAAAAACAACAAAGCTGCTGGAGCTGACGGCCTGCCAGCCGAGCTATTCAAGTACGGCGGCGAGGAGCTGATGAGGTGCATGCATCAGCTCGTATGCAGAATATGGTCAGATGAACGCATGCCCGACGACTGGAATTTAAGTGTGCTCTGCCCAATACACAAGAAAGGCGACCCCGCCATACGCGCCAACTACCGCGGAATCAGCCTTCTAAGCATAGGTTATAAGGTCTTATCGAGTGTATTGTGCGAAAGACTGAAGCCCACCAAACGAGCTGATTGGACCTTATCAAGTGTGGCTTTAGGCCTGGAAAATCCACCATAGATTAGGTATCCACAATACGCCAAATCTTGGAAAAGACCCGCGAGAATAGGATCGACACACACCATCTATTTGTCGATTTCAAAGCCACTTTCGACAGCACGAAGAGAAGTTGTATTTATGCCGTGATGTCTGAATTTGGTATCCCCGCGAAACTAATACGGCTGTGTAAAATGACGTTGAGCAATACCACTAGCTCCGTCAGAATAGGGAAGGACCTCTCCGAGCCGGTTGATACCAAACGAGGTTTTAGACAAGGGGACTCCCTTTCGTGTGATTTCTTTAATCTGATGTTGGAGAAGATAATAAGATCCACAGAATTGAACTGCTCAGGCACAATACTTTACAAGAGCGTACAATTGCTGGCGTATGCCGACGACATCGATATTATCGGTAAAAACAAGGGCTACGTCTGTTCTGCCTTCTCGGGATTGGATAGAGAAGCAAAGCGAATGGGTCTGGTGGTGAACGAGGACAAATCGAAGTATCTCCTGTCATCACACAAACAGTCAGAGCATACGCGTCTTGGCACCCACGTCACTGTTGACAGTTACAAGTTTGAAAAAGTAGACGACTTCGTTTTTTGGGAACCAGCATTAACACCAATAATAATATCAGCCTTGAAATCCAACGGAGAATCATTCTTGCCAACAAGTGTACTTTGGGCTGAGTAGGCAATTGAGAAGTAAAGTCCTCTCTCGTCGTACAAAGATCACAGTCTATAAGTCACTCATCATGCCTGTGCTGGTGTATGGTGCGGAGGCATGGACAATGAAAGCATTTGATGAGGCGGCTCTTGGAATTTTCGAGAGAAAGATTCTGCGAAAGATTTACGGACCTTTACGCGTTGGTGATGGCGAATATCGCAGACGATTTAACGATGAGCTGTATGAGCTTTACAACGATATAGACATACTGCAGCGAATTAAAATTCAGCGGCTCCGCTGGCTTGGCCATGTCGTGCGAATGGACAGAAACGCTCCTGCTCTGAAAATATTCAACGCGGGCCGCAATGCTGGTAACAGAGGAAGAGGGAGGCCTCCTCTGCGTTGGAAAGACCAGGTGGAGAAGGACTTGGCTTCACTTGGCATTTCCAATTGGCGCCAGTTAGCACAGAAGAGAAATGATTGGCGTGCTGTTCTGGACTCGGCCAAAATCGCTTAGGCGGTTACAGCGCCAATAAAGAAGAAGAATAAGATATTTCTCTTGATGTTGGTAATACGTATTTTGAATTTGAAGCAAATCGGACCATAAACGAAGTTTTTCGGAATAACTCGACTCCTGCGCCACCTCTTTGAAACACCTTTCGAACAAAAGAGCAATCATTCAAATTGGTTGAGAAATATAGGAGCAGTAGGGAGGAAAAGATTTGTATGGGAATTCCGTTAGCGTATTTATATATAGATAGTAGATGGTGAAACCAAAGCAGGCATTCATAGGCTTATACAGAAATGGGAATAACTCGGCTCCGGAGCCACCCATCGGGTCCATTTTTTGCAGGTGTATTTCTCTTGATGTTAGTAACGCGTATTTTGCTGCAAAAATACATAAGCTTGGTTTTCATTAGGTCAAAATAAGTGGCATTTGCAGTCAATTAAATGAGAACAGGTTGTCATGCGAGGAAATTTACGTATGTCGCCATTTATGATCAATTTTGGTCAAACGGAATGGCAGTCAAGTGAGAATGCCCACATTTTCGGAAATTTACTGATATGGCAACATTTGACATTAAAAATCCATTTGCCAACATGTTGGCAAATTCGACAAAGAAACAGCTGATTTTTGAGCGGGAAGTAACATAAAAGAAAGAAACAATGGTACGAACTTAAAAAGATCTTTATTTAGTTTTTAAATTGTTATTTATATTTAGATTAAGATGGAAATAGAGACATTGGAATTGGAGCCTATATTATCAAGCCCCAGTGAAGTCACAAGTAAAAAAAAGAGTGCGGAAGTTGCAGCATCAGTGGACGAACCAAGAAAC
>NW_023464066.1:11611-11956 GCF_013731165.1 Rhagoletis pomonella | reverse complement strand
CTAAATTCACCACACCTCAACTCACCACAGCTAAATTCACCACACCTAAACTCACCGCACCTCTTAAGCCCACCACACCGGAATTCACAGCGCCGTAACTCCCACACCCAATTCCACCACATCGCAAATCACCACACCCAATTTCCCCACATGACATGATATCACTTTATGTGGCATCAATGACATTGCTTTAATATTGATACTGAATTAAAGAAATCTGCTAAGCAGCAGTTTAGAAATCAGATTTACGAAGATTAAAATTCATGCAAGGAAGAAGGTAAAGTTGAATATGTAGAAGATGAAAGGGATAAAGGCAAAGATTAGAATAAAAGTAAAGAAACCTAA
>NW_023464066.1:0-11511 GCF_013731165.1 Rhagoletis pomonella | reverse complement strand
AAGATGAAGATGAAGATGAAGATGAAGATGAAGATGAAGATGAGGATAAAGATCATAACCCCTTAACTTTAACTCATCTTAACTTAAAAACTTACTCCACCTGAGCTCACCACACATTAATTCACCACACTTTAACTCCCCACACCTAAATTCACCACACCTCAACTCGCCACACCTTAACCCCCGCACCTAAATCCACCACACCTAAATCCACCACCCTTAATTCACCACACCTCAACTTTCTCACCACACCTTAACTCACCTCAACTCACCACACCAAAATTCACCACACCTCAACTTTCTCACCATAACTTAACTCACCACACCTGAATCCACCACACCTAAATTCACCACACCGTAACTCCTACACCCAATTCCACCACACCGCAGCTCACCACACCCAATTTCACCACATGACATGATATCACTTGATGTGGCATCAAAGGCAACATCATTTGGCATAAAATGAACCAAAATAAATAAGATTTAGATAGAGGTGAAAAAAGGGATAAAAAGGAAATACAACTGAAGAGTGTTCGACGTTATATTGTGGTGTGTTATGCTTCATATGTTATGTTATTTATTCTCATGTTATGGTTATGTTATGTTATGCCAAGTACTAAGCTAAACTCCCCTCCACTTAACCCATTCCAACTAATGTTATTTTAGCTCATTCAACTTACATAAACTATCCTTAATTTTATCGGTTGAATTTCAACCGCTGGGCGAACACTAGTATATTTAAATAGCTGCAAATGCATGGCTTTACTCTAGTGGTTATTAAGAACCTTCAGCAACATTCCTTCAAATATTTTACCTACAAACACTGAATAATAAATTGAATAAACTAAGCGTAAAATGCAGATACATATTTTATGTGCACCGTAATCTCTCTAAATGACCGAGAAAATCTAATAAAAGTTAAAATAAAACGAATTTTCCAGTATCTCAATTTTCATGTTGCAAAACAAAACAAAAAATATTTAATGATTTACATTTGTAGTCAAGGTTGTTGTGCATAAATACGGGTAAACATCACAAGTTAGTCAGAAATTATAAAAAATTGTACGTAAAATTGGAAAGTAAAATAGAACTCAAGTGTTTCGTGAAACTAGAAGCCTCAGGGCAGGCAAAAAATTTTTTGCATTATTATATTAGCAATCTATGTAAATAGTTCTAGTAGCAGCAGCAGCAATCCCAAAAGAACTGCAACTGGAAATATTTGCTGTTGCTGCTTTTAAAATCAAATTTTTTAAATTGTAATTTTTTTTTTAATTACTACTTATGCCTCGATAGGCCAGTAACGTCGAGTCGAATAGAGTTCAATAAAGCACTTCTTTCTTCTTCTAACACCAGCGGGTACCTCACTGAAAGCTTTCACGTCTGCAGCGTTTACGTCCATTCATATTACATTGCTGAGCGATCAAAGCCGCTGTATTGTAATTCGCTGCACTATGTCTATTGATTGATTGTTCAAAGACAATTTCATCAGACTTCTTCAACGAGTTCACTGGGGCTTGAACCAACAACTCCGGCGTTCAAAGTTAAAAATTAAA
The DNA here is from genome assembly GCF_013731165.1 of Rhagoletis pomonella. Taxonomy (NCBI): domain Eukaryota; kingdom Metazoa; phylum Arthropoda; class Insecta; order Diptera; family Tephritidae; genus Rhagoletis; species Rhagoletis pomonella. The sequence continues at coordinate 9,955 of NW_023464066.1, read as the reverse complement.
AATAAATAAAAATGTTTAAATTAATCCTTAAGTGCTCTTGTCGGTCTATCAGACCACGACAAAAACTTTAGTTTATTTACTATTTATTGTAATAGTTGCCACATTTTTATTTTTAAACAACATTTTTCTTTTTGAATTATGAAAAAATTTTTTTTTGTTTTTTTTTTTCTTAAAATGTGGTTTCAAAATATTGCTAATAAAATGTAAATTAAATTAAGTTTAATTAAAAAAAAATCGAAGGTTTAATATTTTAGTAAATTCAAAAAGGTAATAATTTCACTAAAAAAAGTTTTTGATGAAACGGTCTGCATATATTTTTATTACTTAACCTTAAAATTTGTGTTGTCTCACAAACCAACATCAGTAGTTAAGGGTTAAATTGATCTTAAGTATATAGACAGGTGGCAGCTGCAATGAAAAAACTATTTCTTAAAGGTACCTTTTAAATCAAATTAAATTTCTTGAAAAGTTGGCAACTCTCTTAAATCTCGCGGAACCGCTTTCGTTTGATATCTATACCAAAGTAATATTTTATTTAACTTATTAATCTTAAATTTTATTCTTTACAAAATCGGTATTAAAATTTTCTCAAAATTCTATGGTATTTATTCAAACATACAAAAATGCCCTTTAGTAGAAATATTTTGCTGAAATTTGTATGTGACAAATTCGATTAGACCAGCACTGCTTCCAGCACTTAAATTCGATTAAAATTTCGGTCGAATTGTGTTAAATCACAAATGGTCGGCTGCTGCCTGCACCACCGAGGCAAATGGTTTTGTGTGTTATTTCTAAATGTGGAATTACCTCAGAGCAGCATGAAATCACAAGATGATAATTTACGACACATACATACGTATGTATGTATGTATGTAAGTCCTTTCATGCTTATGTCCTTGTTCAGTTAAAAGGACATTTCTCAGAAAAAACACACATGCACACGCGTAACGGGTGGTGTTAATGGTGATAACCAGGAATTTATACATACATACATATATGTATATATATTTGTTGCATAACTAACTGAGTTTGTGTGAAAATGCTTATACCTATGTAAGTAATTAGTTTTTGCTTCGGACTATCAGTTATTTTTGTAAGCCATAAATTTTGGCAAAGAAAATAATTTAATGCCAAACGTACACACATATGGATGTGTACTATACCATGGATATTTATCTATCTGTATATTCACCTGCATACATGTATTTGCATTGTTGTTCGTTGTGTACGGAAATATTAAGGAAAATGTCTTCTAGTTATATGAAATTTAACTGAGACTCGCCTATGTTATGCCACATGAATCGCTAGACAATCGATTGTGATTATCAACATACAACTGCAGTGTGGAATTTTAATGCATTCGTTAGGAAAAATTTTTTTGTAACTAAAAACGTATTTTCAAGGTCACTGTGTCGAAGAAAATAAGCAAATCAATTATTTTGGTAAAGTTTTTATATGCAAAGAGTATCCACTTTTTCGGTGTTTCCATTTTACGATAACGACTAAGCGGTCACAAATTGGTGCAATCTGGCAATACTGTTATTTATTGTACTTAGTTTGAATTGTGTTTCCATTTTAAATATACTAACGCCAAACTGGGCAAATTTATTTCGCAAATCAATTGGCAGCCGACCCAGTGTCTTGTCGCAATATACTGTTCAGTAATGTGGCTCATTTTTGGCTCAATGGGTAAGCCAAAACACTAAATTCCCACATTTCTAGTCAAGCAAATCCACAGAAAGTTCACGAGTAACTGTAAGCCTAATCGGGGTGGTCGTAAAGTTCGCCTCAAGCTATGGGCACTCCAGTGTTCTAAACGGCTTCGGGTTCCTGCCGACTAATACAGAGCACTGCACGCCGATTCTGGGTCTGAATGGATCCTTCACTACCCACATTCCTGCAAGAGAGGACTGGGAGAGGCGCTGTTGTCTTTCATCGGGATTTTGTAAACTTATTTACAGATCGGTCAAAGCTGAATAGGAACGTTGGTTGAGGTGTCTTCTGCGAAGAACTCGCCATCAATTGAAATTTAGGCTACTAGATCACTGCAGCGTCTTCCAGGCAGAAGTGGCCGCGAATTGGTTCGGATTGGTTTCTCTCGAGTATAATACCTGTTAAAGAGGTGAATATTTAAACGTACAGCCAAGCCGCTATAAAGGCTCTTGGCTCCGTGACGGTGCGTTCGCAGACGGTGAATGAGTATTTGACTTCCTTATTTATCGCTGGCCGATGAGCTGGCAATAGATAGAACCCTTGAGGATTTAATTCCGGATAGAGAAGGCCTGGGAGTTCACCTAACCTAGTGCGGTCTGCTGTTGTACCGTTGGGAATTTAGTCAGCTCAGCGAGCCCTGGGCGAAGACCTTGGAATGCAAGGTAGAAAAATCCTTCTGGCCAAGTGTAGAGCGGAGGCGGCCTGCGTAGCTCTTGAAACCAAACAAGTTACATCTCTCGCTATTATTGGGAGTGCTAACTGGTCACTGCACGATAGGTAAGCATGCCATAAGGCTGAATATCATCGATGACCATTATTGCACCAGCTGCATGGCGGAGTCATCTAAACACCTGCTGCTCTGGTGACCTTCCTTTGCAAGCCTACAGTTTAAGGACCTTGGGTAGCAATTTTTTACATTGCCGATGAGCTTTCGAGAATGGATATTAATGGCTTGAAGAGCTTGGTTGCGATCACGAAGCGTTTCTCATACAGGAAGCCATAGGTGCCGTCATTCCGACTTACCTTCCCCCGCTTTGTTATGGAGTTGTACTCTTAATGTCAGTCTACCTGGAAAAAAATACAAGGATCTGGAAGCCTAAATTAAAGATTGACGAATAACGCGCTGCATGAAAGAACTATCCATTGACTCTTTCGCCGATTATCCATGTGGAAATTTTTCCGGTGTCGTATGACAAGTACTGATTTCCGTTCTCTCTTTCCTAAAGGTGATGTAAGCGGCGAAAGAGCTCAAAAACCATCTACGCACGCAAATATTGGATAAAGTCGAAGCTTCAGAAACTTGTAGCTGTGTTTTCTGACGAAGGACATCGCACATGTTTGTGCTTCATTATCGCAAAGTGTACTTTTTAGCGCCCCTGGGTAACTACTGTAGGGGTGCGTTTTGATGGAGATTATCATTATTTTCTTTCAATTTCAAACAGTAGACCTTTAAAAATACACCCTTTACGTTTTCGATGTCATCCGGGTTGGCTAGTTTTTTTTTTTATGTATGCAATATCCACTACTTTCTGTTGTTTTATAAATTCAACTTGGTGTGGATTTAATAATAATCAAGTATTTCAAATTGGCACTAGTGGTTCTTCAGTTGTTCTGTGCTGTTTATTTTCAGCACATACCCAATAAATTGAAAAGTTTGTCAGCATTTTCAGCAAGATTCTTATACGAATATTGGAACTTTATTCTGCATACATAATATGTATAGAACCTGCCATAACTGTCGCCCAAAGTAGATAAACATTAAAGTTTCATTTTAAATCCATAAACCGGATATTATGGCTGAAATTGTAGCCACAAAAAAGTTAGTGGCTTAAGTAATATTTCAACGTAAATGTATGTACATAAGTATATACACATAGATGAGTACTGGTAAACTCGGACTGAGCAGTACTTTCATGGAAATGAAAGCTCTTTAATATAATTACATGATTACGTAAAATGTAGGTACTTACGTACATACATATGTATGTCCTTATAATCATTTGCAAAGACAGATGGATAAAAATATATATACATATGTATGTATGTACTTATTTATGAATACATATATGGTAATACAATAAAGCGTCGTCCCTGTGATAAATTTAAAACGTTTGAAAAAGTTTTAGTTTATGTATATTTCCATAATAACTTTGACTAAATATAATATTGAGCAATTAACTATTTGCTTTAAATGATGTGCCACAATGAGCCCTTAAATTTTAAATTCATATTTATATAAACTTTTTTTTTGCAAATATGGTAAAAGTTGTGATAATTGAGTGGTTTGTCAACTCCGTACCACAACCTCGTAAAAATCTCTAAAAATATTTTGCAGAAATGGTTGGCCAAGTGTCTTTGGCCTCATTCTAGTAGGTATTTTACTTGGTCATTCCTTTTGTAGATTGTTGAGCGTCGAAAATCGGTTGGTAGATATTTGTATTTGTTACTAAGGTGAACTGCAGTCCTTTTTCTGTTATCAATCCATTGCAATTTTCGAAATATTAGACAGCACTTTATGCCAGATAAAAAAAAAAAATAGCAACTATTCCTGAATTTTCGACATCTTGGTGGCGCCAAGGTCGAGGTATTTTGAAAAACCGTATATATGGTCCGATTTGGTTCGAATTTGGCGTATGTATGTAGTTGAAGCATAATAAATCATAGATTTCCAAAAAAAATGTGCCCCGAATTGGCGCTGAAGTCAAAATAACTATACGGTATAGTCGACATAAAATGGATGTTTATTTGCGTTAAAAATTCAATTAAAAGCAATATTAAAAAAAATATAACGATGGAAATTTATGGCACGTGACCTTTAACACTTGGGGTTGTAAAAGAAAATTGAAACAAAGTGGCATTGATTCAAAAAACTGTACAAACAACTATAATCACTCCAAATCATATTCAAACAAGTTTCATAAAAAAAGCCATCCACAAGTCGCAGAGTTTTGCGATTTTGTAATGAAAGAAAAAATAAACTTCCATTTTTGTCACGTAACGACACTCTCTTGATTGGCTTATATTTAAGGATCAAGCGGTTCGATTGTTTTCATTTTTCGGCTAAATATACATAGGAAGAGCTAATCATGTGCTATACAAGGGTCTAAAAAAGTAGAAGAAAGCAAATGTTTTTACTTGTTTGTATCTCATTGAAAAGTACGACTGCCACATATGGGACATATGGGAATCATTGTTGCCGCGAATCATTTTTAGTGGTAGCTAAATTCCTTAAAAAAAGGCACGGCTTTGACACATTTAGTGCAAGAAATTTCCGCCTAAATAATTTTTACTTTGAAAAATTAGCTAATTTTACCTTTCACGACACCAGCATGCTGGTACAATCACACCACAAGAACATACACTCTTAGGTCAATGGACTTGATGGGCCATTATGCATATTAAGGGCCGTAAACTTATATATTTTAAACTATAGTTAAATCGTTAATAGATAAGTTAACGAGCCTAACACTTGTATGGTACGTATGTAGGGATGCAAATTTTGGGGAGTAACATTAATACCTCAACGTTTCGATGCATCGTAAAAATGAACACCGATGTTAAAATACATCGCCAGAAAAACATCGATATATCGATGGTATCCAATGTTTCAAAATTTGTTAGATTGTAGACACATTAAAAGGAAAATTTAATTATTTTCAATTCCAACTCTGTAATTCAATTAGAAAAATATTTACATATCGCTGTATTTCCCTGTATTTATTTACCATTCCTTTACCCTTCCTATAAATAGAAAATAGAAATGCATGCCGCCGTAAACTTGCTGAGCCTAAAAAAAGTCCGAAAGCCCAATTTCGTTGAAATTTCAACGGGATCCCGGTCCTTTTTTAATGACTATTTAAGTAAGCATTTTTAATATCGTAAGATAAGGATGTTCCTCAAAAGAATGCTTAAGTAATAAAATTCATGGTCAGTCAAAGATTTTAGGAGCATAAGGCGATGTTAAAACATCGCTGAAACTGGCATCGAGGTATCGTCAATTTAGCGATTTTAGGAAATTGTAAACATCGATGGCTATGGGCAATTTTAAATTTGTGTGGCCAAAAAAAGTATATGGTAGCTAAAACGGCAACACTGATGGGAATTCACATGTTCAATTTTCCTACAAGGTTGATGACCTTTTGAATTTATCTACCACAGGAAAACTATTCAAATGTACACATATGCATTTGTACATATGTATGTATGTAAGTAAAAAGCATATCATTCATTGACTTTCAAAGTATTTGTGTTAAGTTGTCTGGGCGTAAACAAATAACTTACTTGGCTTACAGATAAATTACTAGCAAATAAAGTGAAAACTCGATAAAATGAAATTGAAGAAATTGAACAAATGCTTCGTTGTATCTAAAATTTCGTTCAATTTATATATATATATGTATACAAAACCTGAATGCAACGACAAATGGATAATTTTGAAATAAAAAGCGTTATAAGTATAGTTTATATGTTTTCTAACGGGACTCTTAGCGTCGACATACGCACAATTTGCTATGTAGGGACTTAAGTCGAGACACTTTACGTGTAGCCTTTTTTAACGGGTCCTTATCTAACTTTTCATGTAACCCTAAGCTTTTCATGCTCAAAATTTCTTAGTTAGCTATTAGAAGCATTTTGTTAAAAAAAAACTCGCAAGCACGAAATTTTTGAGGGGACCCAGCAAACATTTTTTTGCATTGAGTTTTTTTAGTTTAACAGTGTACGTTATATAGGGTTTTACTGTAAATATATGCACAGAAGTACACATTTGCATACATATGTATATATTTATGTGTATGTGTGTACATGTACATACATATATGATTTATGGGAATTCCGTTGCTATTCTTCGTAATTTATTGAGGCAAAAATTTCACTAGAAATGTTTTTTTCTCTGCTTTTATTTCAGCTATTGTTTCATTCACTGCAAAATCTTGCAATTCTTTCACAAGCAGTTGCTTTGTGGTATTTTTACTCATTCATCTTTATTTCAGTGATTTTATTGCTTCGTCTTTCACCGCCGCAAATATACCGGCTGTTGGCTTGATGACCAGATATGTATATTTAAACTTTTATCTTCCTTGCCCTTTCCTTGGCAAAAGCAAAACAAATGATCCGATATCAACTGCAAAAGCAGTTATTGTTAGCTCTTCTAAAAACAAATTTCCCAGTTAATTTAATTCTGCAAATTTTCCAAAATCTTCTTCTTTTTTACGAATTTTCCTAACTTTGCTTTGGTCTTTGTTCGATAACGAGCTATTCCTGCATACAAAATAATAAAAATTAAATAAACAAAGGAAAAATAACCAAAACTTGGTAAAATGTCGCGTCCTCATCTATATTTTCATATAAGTACATACATATAACCACTTGGGTGCATTAGTCTTTTCTCAAACATGAGCTTCTCTAATTTCAATTAAATGAAATTTTTCATTTTTCACCTGTCACTTTTAAAACGATTTACGTGCACCTATGCGTTGTTGTGCTACCTCAGAGCTTATTAAATTCTTCAATTTCACATGAAATTCGATCTTGGCTGCTGGTAACGAAAAAATGCCAAAACACCCCCAAACAATCACTTTTAACCAATTTCAGTAACATACCAAAGGAGAATGTGAAAGTGTTCTCAGAAATATGATACATAAACTCAATTTGGCAGCAGAATTGTAGTCGATTTGCATAAATTACTTATTGGCTTCGCCAAAGGAACTACAAACATTCAAATATGCCTGTGAGTGAGTGTACATATGTATGTGTGCGTGTTTGTAAACACAGTGTGACTAGTTTCAGTTTATTTTTCTTCATTATTTTCCATATGCTGAACTCAATACCCCGTAGAAGGTGCGCAAAGTTAGCTTCTAAGGTTGAGAGGTTTATGGAGTGCGGAGCAGAAAATTTTCTTGTCACGTTGGTGTTATGAATTTTAATATGCCAAAGTGATACAATATGTTGACAAAATAAAGTATATAAGTAAATTCGAGTAATATAATGGCAGTCTAACAAAGCACCCTTAGTAAACATACTTACATACATACATACGTACTTATAGTTAGTAAAGGTGTGAAACTCATGTTCGGCAGGAAGGGCATGCCATGCCGTTGGTGTTAAGTGGCGAGACGTGACACTGTTGTGCAGGTAACATAGTAGACTGTTGGGCCGCCTACGAAGCATGCATTGCAAAATATGCAAAGTGAATAGTAAATTGAAGTTATATCTGCATATGCAAATAGATAGAAGAAGGGTTTATTAAAATAAATTTTATCAAGTATTTATTTATTACGTTATATCACTCAAAAGGGAAGATGTAATTTCTTTGAGTGTTTTATGTGAGTACGAACACAGATTTGACAAGTAATTTTTAAGCAAAAAACAAAACTGACTTCAATTCTCATATAAAAAATTAAGACTATAGTTAATTTCTTCACGACCCAATTATCGGATCTAAACAAAATTAGTTGACGTACCACCTTTCCGATGAAAAAAGAATTAGCGAAATCGGTTAACGTGGTCCAAAGTTATGCAGTAACATACATAAAAAAATATATATATATTCCGACGAACTGGCAACCTCCTCCTGTTTTTGAAGTCGGTTAAAAAAGTTAAAAATGAAATTAAAGTTACATTAGCCTAGATATTTTGGAATATATTCTGCATATCTGAATATTCAAGCATCATAGATCAAAACTATATAATTTTATAGTTACTTATAATAAGGAAGGCGCCTGGTGAACAAAATAACTACGAGTGCCTGGTGGGGTCTAGAAGACTCCGAAACAGTACGCTACGTTTAAGAGCCTATTAGAGAGAGAGTGTTGTTTTTTGAATAAATTTATAAAGTATTTATTATCCAAATTCATAAAAATTAAATATGACTTTTATTACTTTAACTTTATAAATCGCAAATTTGTATGAAAATATCACTTTATAAAGCTTTTTAAAATTACCTTAATGTGGTTAGCCTCAATGCCCCGAAGAGCTCTGCGGGAATATTAAGAATGTGGGAGCCAAAGTAATTCAGCCTTAGCCTCGCAAACGCTGGGCACCTAAGAAGGTAATGTTGAAGTAATTTCACCTCGACATCTTGCAGGCAATTGCTACATACGGGATCAGTTAGCGATAGCGACCCTTTAAAACCCCCACGAAGAGTGAGAGTCCTTTAAGTGAGCAGATTCCCCTCGACCGCACCCTGTCCACACTCGGCCAGAAAGAATTTGCAATTGCGCATGTCCTGGTATTCGCCCAATGCTTGCTGAGCTGACATGAGGCCGGCCCGTTTATCCAAGAGTGTACCACACGAAATCAGTAGCTCCTCTAGACGCTTTTTATCCGGCGATAGAGTACCTTTGCTTGTCAATTCGTGTATGACCCGGAACGCAAATGAGCCCAATACAGAGGTATTCCGACGCAACCGAGAGTGAGAGAGAGAGGCCCTAATAGCCGCTTGGTTACCAGAATAAGTACTCACCTCTCTGACTGTCATCACACTTGTGAGCAGTCACTTCACTGCCGCAGTCCCGAAGCCAGGGAAAGTGGGCAGAAAAGAAGCTCCTAGGAAAAGTTCCGGTGGCGCAGCAATCAGTGCGATCAGGGATGAAATCGAAGCCCCTAGAACTTCAGAGTGTCCAGTCCTTAAGTTAGTCAATCATTCAATTACCCGTGAGGGTTGTCCGCAGTGTCCACTAACACAAATTAAAGCAGCCCGTGGTATGCTTTTCAAGTGAGTTCCACCCGCCTAGGGCTCCATAAAACATCCGTTCTCGTTGAGCAAAAAACAACTTTGAGCGAAATATCCTCTCTCCTTGCAATAGCTCTCGTACAGTAGTATATGGCCGCTGATGCCTTCCTTGCCCCTTCCTCGACGTTTGGCCTCCTTCCTGTCACTGATCAAACCCAACTATTTGATTTCTAAGCGCTGACCTGCAACAGGGGGGAGCCCAGGGTCGAGGATTTTATAATTTCTTGTAAATAAGACCAGTTCTACTCTAATGGGATTGACGGCGAAAACGTTTCTCGCTCCATGTTAAGATACCGTTGGGTCAGTTCGTAAAACGTATCCAAATAAATACCTTTAGTCTTATGTGCAACATCGTCTGCGCAGACAATTAGGTACTCGACAGCCGTATTTATACAGCTCCTCTAGTAGATCGTTCAGCATCATGACCCAGAACAAGGATGAGAGAACTACTCCCTGTGGGGTACCCCTATTCACCGTGCGATGGAAGCAAGCGCTGCCCCATATGGCCAG
>NW_023464065.1:0-11962 GCF_013731165.1 Rhagoletis pomonella | reverse complement strand
TATGGGAGTTGAAGTCGGTTTTTTTTTTTGCTAAAAATTACTAGTTTATATGACATCATTTGATATTTCATTATTTTGTTTGGCAATTCTTTAGTGTAGTGTAACAACCCCTAAAAAAGGTCCGGAAAAGTCGGGAGGGGTACCAAACGACGCGTTTCGGCCCCTCTATTAACAATCTGGAGGGGGAGGGTTAATATTATTAACCAGTTAAAAGTTATAAACAAAACACTTTTGTTAAATTTCGTTGTTTTCTATGAGCCATTACCACGTCAAAAATGCACTAAATAACCAGTTTACACTTTTAAAACACTATTAAAACGTCTCCGGTTATTATTTTATGCAAACCAAATCATTTATTCACTTTTATTTTATATATTTCGTTAATAAAACAGAGTAAACAAACTTTGCGCCTGCAACACAGTATAGACAGTAACCAACCTTTTTGGGTTGTTGTTGTAGTAGTCGTTGTTGTTGTAGTTATATTCACTCCTGAGGAAGGACGGGGTTTTGTGCTGCTATTTAATGGCCTTCCTCAGACTTTTTCTTAGATTTCAGGGTTGTGTGCTGTATTATTATTAGATAAATAAATTTAAGTATTTGTCAAATCGTGATTTTATTAAAAGAAAATTATAAATGGTGTTGAAAAACCAAACAAACACTCTTGCTCTATTTTTGTGTACTGTTAAAATTTATACATGGCGTACTTATTCTTTTGTGGACTTTGTTACTTGAGAATTTAGATAAACGTGCGAGCTGCCAGGTTCTGTTATCAATATAATTAACACAAGCTTTTCCGAGTGGTTGCCTTTCAATAAAAAGACTAAACTAATATTCGCAAATAAATTTGATTTATTTTATAACTGACAACTAACCTTCGCTTTTTGTTCTTTTCTCCATTTTAATTTTGACTCCTTATTACCGCCAACAACTTTATGTGTATACATATTTACAAGCTGTCAAAATTTTGCGTAGTCCCACGAGCTAGGTAAAAACTATGGCATTCGTATTCACAACGAGAAATCTCAAAATTTTTGTTTGGTCTTTCCAAATTTTCTCTTTTTAATCAGTTGGCAAAGGCCCTCAGTGGCGGCGCTCCGAGCGTTGAGATAGTAATTTCATGTCAATTAGTAGAAAAGTTCCATGTTGAAAAAACTTTTTATGGCGAGAAAATTTTACATTTCTGCTGTGCCAATTCGTAAATTTTTACTGCTGGAAATTTTTGACAGTTGCTCTGGTTCAAAAGAAGTTGAGCAATTAAAATCAGAAATTATACAAAAAAGACTTGTCTTTACTGACATTGGCGCATATTCATAGTCACATTTAGTACTCAACTAAGTCGAAACTATTCTAAGTCACAACTAAAGCTATTCATAGTCGCCTTAGTTTCGACTTTTCTGGCTAAGTACCAACTTAAAATTTAATTTCGGCTGCAGCTGCAACTAAGTCGTAACTAGGAAGAAGTATTTTATCAAATTAAGGGAACAGATGAAATATGTAAAAATTAAGTTGGTAGAGGGTGATTTTGATAATATTGAATAATCTCCACTTAAGATTTAAAAAGAGCGATCCATTTTAATCGGAAGATGAAATTAAATGCGTATTACAATTCGAATAAAGCTACATCACAATTTTATAATTGAATAATTTAGATACATTTTCAAATAATAAGTCAGTTTCACGCTAGTTCTTTTAAAGTAAAATTGTGCATAACATTTAGATATCTACTATTTGTATGTTTCACAGCATGCTTTCGATAAACATCGACTTCTCATCACTGCGGTTGTTCTGGCTATTTCACACAATTAACAAGAAAGTGATACCTTATTCTTTTGCATAATCATGCAATGAAAATAAAAATTACATAAACGAATGATTAAACTTGATATTATTTAATAAAAATGTAATTTTTCCAAAATATCGTAAAGAAAAAACGATACATTTTCACACTCGTTTTGCTATATCGTAAACTAAGTTTAAACTACTTAGTACAAGTCTGAAATGCGACTATGAATAGAGGTAAATTTTAAGTTGGTACTTAAATTTAAGTTGCAACTTTGTTAGTTTCGACTTAGTTGCTGGACTATGAATACGCGCCATTTATTCTTCTAGAACTAAAAGCCATGAATTTATTAGACGCCTTAGTAATAAAATCAAACCATCAAGCCGGGTTGAAAATCTTCATTCACCTCATAGTTAACAAAAATTTACAATCCGTAGTACTTTTCTATCAATTCGCAAATGCGTTTAATTTAAACGTTTAGAAAATGCGTCATTTATGTATACCATTTTATGTGGAATTATTCAATAAATTTCGGTTTACACTATACTTTTTGAAACTATTTGGAGTTAATTATTTTTTGTTTCTTAAAAGCAACCATGCGTGCTTGGAAGGCGTGTGTACCAATAATTTCATCCCTAGCATATTCTTCCCCGAGGAAGGCAGTCGCCAAATTCACCGAAGGTTGTTTACTGGTTATATTGTGGCCTGCCAAGATTATTATAACCTCAAGTCGCTGGTATTGCCACTTTATTTCACATTTCATTTGCGCTATTATACTCAGTTTACACTATACACTTCTTCTTCTTCTTTTTTACTTTCACCTAAATAAGATATTCTAACCAAAATATAATAGCAAATTTCGCTATACCATGGCAGCGCTACTTTAATGGTTTACAGTTATTTTAGCTGTAATTAAAAGTAAGCGTCATGGAGTGCCAAAAGCGCGATTTTTTATTAAAAATTTTCATTATATTGATTTTTATGGAAAAAGCGCCGCAGTCGAAAATTTGTAATAAAAAATCGCGCGATTTTTATTAAAAAATTTCATTATTTATCGTATTGATTTTTATGGAAAAAGCGCCGCAGCCGAAAATTTTTAATAAAAAATCGCGCGATTTTTTATTAAAAATTTTCATTATAAACGAAAGAAGATACCGAAAAGCATTGAACAGGGCACACACCTTATAAGGTAAAGTGAATTATTACGAAATACTAATACCCTCCTGAGTACCAGACATCCTGTTTTTTGAATTTCTTTTAAAAATTTCTTTAGTACACTGCTGAAAGATGACTTAGTATGAAAAAAATACTAAAAAAAATTAATAAATTGGAAAAACTGGTTTTTTACTATGTTCTATATAAAGGACATTGGAATTAAACAAACATGTCATTTATTTAGTTTTGTATTTAAAGTTTTATTTCAGTTTTTAAAATAAACAAAGTATATATATTTTTTCTTCACAGTAACAAAACAAAAACTTTAAATTTCTTCATAAGGAATATTATAAATAACTCAGTTGCTTTAAAATTTCATATTTCTCTTAACAGTCTTCGTGAAAATTCGAAAAACAGTTTCGACTAGGGGTGAAGCACAAGCAAATCTCACATTTTTTGCAAAATACTGTTGTTTTCTTGTCACAGCCATTTTTTCTGCAGCGGCTTTGTTTTGAACCATATTCTGGTAATTGTGCAGCACTTTTGGTACGAATTTCTTTACAAGGAACTGACTTTATTAAGACTCTGCGCTTTTTATGTTTCGGTTCAAGTTCGTCATACATAATTTCCTCTTCAGTATTCGTATCAGATTCTTCCTCATTGTCAGTGATGAGTTTTGTCCCTAAATTCAGTTTGTATTCTCGCATCTGTACAATGTTTCTTTTTGGTACTCCCTTCTCTACTTCAATAGCCCTATACTGCAGCCAAGCATTTACCACGCTTAAATCTAACAAGTGGGAGATTGCGCGAATTGTCCACTTCTTTGTACGATTACGCGACGGGCAAACTGAAAGCATTCTATCAGCGAGATCCACGCCACCCATATTTTCGTTATATTTTTTGATAACATCAGGCCTTCTCACTGTTACATATTTTTTAACTTTCTTGGACCATCTCTTACATTCGTCATGGTTCTGGTCGCAGTAACAAGTAGACATCATCAGGACTGGTTTATTATCAAGCCACATCGTCACTGCGAGTTTGCGGTCTTCTCGTACCTTAACCTCACTACTTCCTCTTGCTTGTTTTTTAAACAATTTTTTTCAGTCAGTGCACAGTCTTTCGGAACTCTATTTTTCATAATAGTGCCTGTGCCATGGAATCCAAGTTTCAGTAATTCGGCACACAGCTTGGAAGTGGTGAAATAACGGTCAAAAAACAGTAAATGGCCTGGCACCAGTGTTCTTGTCAAATGAATAATGGCAGCTTCTCCCAAACTAAATCCTTTGTTTACTAACTGGGGAAATGTAGTGTCTCCATGAAAAATAGCCATGTCGCAAACAATGCCTTTCGGTGTGGCTAAGACGAAGACCTTCAGGCCAACAGGGTTTGGTTTGTTGGGACAAAACTGCCGAATGGGGCACTTCCCTGTGAAAGGGATAATCATTCCATCAATACTCATTTCCTGTGGACGATTTTGTTCATGACATCCAGCTAATATGCGATCAAATAACAGCTGAATTTTCCATGTTTTCTGCAATTTTTGTTCCGACGTTACTTCAGGGTCATAAACGCACTTCAGCCTCAGCCGGATGAAAAAAAATCTGTTACGAGTCATAGCCTTGGCTATTATAGCAACTTTCCATTTGTCAGACCAATACATAGATATTTGCGGGTACTGCAATGCTGACATGACCATAGTAATACCAATATAGACTTTCAGCTCTCTTAAAGTGAGCCCCATAGATTTTCCTGTTTCCAAAATATGTGTTCTATTAGTACAGTTTACCTTATCTGTAAGAATATTGTCATCTATGTATTGGTCATAGAACCGGTACCACTCCCATTCTTCAGTATTTCTCTGGACGTAAGAAGGTTGCATTAAATTATCAATTTCTGTTACCAGTGTGTCATTAACCCAAGTGTCTCGAATGTCAGCTAAATTTTGTTGATAGCTATCTGTCGGCTAGATAATGAATGCCGGCTGTTACCTTGACCACGGCCGCGTAATCCGCCAGCTGGATTTCTTATGCGTCTTCTTCTTCGTATTATATTTGACGAAGATGACGGTAAACAGTCTAATGTTGAAGTGCTTGAATAGGTTTAGATATTAATTTATTATCTTTTATCCCCCTAATAAGAGATAATAATTTACTATCAACAGAAGCCTCTCTTAAGTATTTTTTAACACAAGCAATTGCCTCTGCTGTATTATTGTTTGCTATTATTCTAATATATATAAATAATTTCCCAACAATTCAAAATAATCTAATATCTAGTAATTTAATTATTTATTCATCTTTATTATTAAAAAATGGAGCAGCACCATTCCATTTTTGATTTCCAAATGTAATAGAAGGCTTATCATGAATAAATGCTCTAATTTTAATAACATGACAAAAAATTGCTCCTCTTGTATTAATTTCTTATACTAATTGAAGAAATTTTATTTATTTAGTAATTATTCTTTCAACAGTAATAGGTTCAATGGGAGGATTAAACCAAACTTCTCTTCGTAAATTAATAGCTTTCTCTTCAATTAATCATTTAGGTTGAATATTAACTGCTATACAAGCTAGAGAATCAACTTGATTAATTTATTTTTCTATATAATCATTTCTATCTTTTAGATTAATTTTTATATTAAATAATTTTAAAATATACCATATTAATCAAGTTTTTAATTCATTTTTTAATTCAAAAATTTTAAAATTATGTTTATTCTTTAATTTATTATCTTTAGGTGGTCTTCCACCATTTATTGGATTTTTACCAAAATGATTAGTCATTCAATTATTAATTGTCAATAATCAATATATTTTAATAACAATTATAACTGTAATAACTTTAATTACATTATTTTTTTACTTACGTTTATGTTTTGCTGCATTTATATTAAATTATTCTGAAAATAATTGAATTAATAGTATACAAATAAATAATTTTTCATTTAAATGTATATTATTTTTTTCTTTTATTTCAACGTTTAGATTAATTTTAATTTCTTTAGTTTATTTTATTTTTTAATTACAAATAAATTTAACTGTCTAAATATTTATAAAAAGGTTTTAAGTTAAAAAAACTAATAACCTTCAAAGTTATAAATATAAGTTAAATCTTTTAAGCCTTAGTAATTATTTTACTCCTTTAGAATTGCAGTCTAATATCATTATTATTACTATAAAGCCTAATTGATTAAAAAGAATTAATTATTATAAATAGATTTACAGTCTATCGCCTAAATTCAGCCATTTAATCGCGACAATGACTATTTTCAACAAATCATAAAGATATTGGAACTTTATATTTTATCTTTGGAGCTTGAGCCGGAATAGTAGGAACCTCTCTTAGAATTCTAATTCGAGCCGAATTAGGACATCCAGGAGCTTTAATTGGTGATGATCAAATTTATAATGTAATTGTAACAGCACATGCTTTTGTTATAATTTTTTTTATAGTAATACCTATTATAATTGGTGGATTTGGAAATTGATTAGTACCTTTAATATTAGGAGCACCAGATATAGCATTTCCTCGAATAAACAATATAAGTTTTTGATTACTACCCCCTTCTCTTACACTACTACTAGTTAGTAGTATAGTAGAAAATGGAGCTGGAACAGGTTGAACAGTTTATCCTCCTCTTTCATCTGTTATTGCTCATGGAGGGGCATCTGTTGACTTAGCTATTTTTTCCCTACACTAAGCAGGAATTTCTTCTATTCTAGGGGCAGTTAATTTTATTACAACAGTAATTAATATACGATCAGTTGTAATTACATTTGATCGAATACCTTTATTTGTATGAGCAGTTGTATTAACTGCATTATTATTACTACTATCTTTACCAGTATTAGCAGGAGCTATTACAATACTTTTAACAGATCGAAATTTAAATACTTCATTCTTTGACCCAGCCGGTGGGGGAGACCCAATCTTATATCAACACTTATTTTGATTTTTTGGTCACCCAGAAGTTTATATTTTAATTTTTCCTGGATTCGGAATAATTTCTCACATTATTAGTCAAGAATCCGGAAAAAAGGAAACTTTTGGCTCATTAGGAATAATTTATGCAATAATAGCAATTGGCCTTCTTGGTTTTATTGTGTGAGCACACCATATATTCACAGTAGGGATAGATGTTAATACACGAGCCTATTTTACTTCAGCAACTATAATTATTGCTGTACCCACAGGAATTAAAATTTTTAGCTGACTAGCTACACTGCATGGGACTCAATTAAATTATTGTCCGGGTATATTATGAACTTTAGGATTTGTTTTTCTATTTACAGTTGGAGGTTTAACAGGAGTTGTTTTAGCTAATTCATCCTTCACGACACTTATTATGTAGTTGCACATTTTCATTATGTATTATCAATAGGAGCCGTGTTTGCTATTATAGCGGGGTTTGTTCATTGATATCCTTTATTTACAGGATTAATTTTAAATTTAAAATGATTAAAAACTCAATTTTTAATTATATTTATTGGTGTAAATGTAACCTTTTTCCCCTCAACATTTCTTAGGATTAGCAGGAATACCTCGACGATATTCAGACTATCCAGATGCTTACACTACATGAAATGTAATTTCAACTATTGGGTCTTCTATTTCACTACTAGGAATTTTATTTTTCTTATTTATTATTTGAGAAAGTTTAATTTCACAACGATAAGTAATTTATCCAATACAATTAAATTCTTCAATTGAATGATTACAAAATACACCCCCAGCAGAACATAGATATTCTGAATTGCCTATTTTAACAAATTTCTATTATGGCAGATTAGTGCAATGGATTTAAGCTTCATATATAAAGTATTTTACTTTTATTAGAATATTTATAAATAAATGACAACATGAGCTGCTCTTGGCCTTCAAAATAGTGCCTCTCCCCTTATAGAACAACTTACATTCTTCCATGATCATACACTTATAATTTTAGTAATAATTACTACTTTAGTTGGTTATTTAATATTTATATTATTTTTTAATAATTATACAAATCGAAATTTATTACATGGCCAAACTATTGAAATAATTTGAACAATTTTACCAGCTATTGTACTTTTATTTATTGCATTTCCCTCTTTACGATTATTATATTTATTAGATGAAATTAATGAACCTTCAGTAACTTTAAAAACTATTGGACATCAATGATATTGAAGTTATGAATACTCAGATTTTATAAATGTAGAATTTGATTCTTATATAATTCCAACAAATGAATTAACTACAGATGGATTTCGATTATTAGATGTAGATAACCGAGTAATTTTACCTATAAATTCCCAAATTCGAATCTTAGTAACTGCAGCAGATGTAATTCATTCTTGAACAGTTCCTTCTTTAGGTGTAAAAGTTGATGGAACTCCTGGTCGTCTAAATCAAACTAATTTTTTAATAAATCGACCAGGTTTATTTTATGGACAATGTTCTGAAATTTGTGGTGCTAATCACAGTTTTATACCAATTGTAATTGAAAGTATCCCTATTAATCATTTTATTAAATGAATTACAAATACAGCAAATTCATCATTAGATGACTGAAAGCAAGTATTGGTCTTTTAAACCACTTAATAGTAAATTAGCACTTACTTCTAATGAAAAAAAAATTATTTAAAATTTAACATTAGTATGTCAAACTAAAATTATTAAAATATTTAATATTTTTTGATTCCACAAATAGCCCCTCTCGGTTGATTAAGTTTATTTATTATTTTTTCAATTACTTTTATTTTATTTAGAATAATAAATTATTATTCAATAATTCCTAAATCCCCTAAATCTCTGATTTCACAAAAATCAACTAAATCATTAGAGTGAAAATGATATCTAACTTATTTTCAGTATTTGACCCTTCTTCAAGAATTTTTAATTTATCATTAAATTGAATAAGAACATTTTTAGGATTATTAATTATTCCATCAGTATACTGGCTTATACCCTCACGTTACCACGTATTTTGAAATTCAATTTTATTAACACTTCATAAAGAATTTAAAACATTACTAGGGCCATCAAGTCACTCAGGATCAACTTTTATTTTTGTATCATTATTTTCATTAATTTTATTTAATAATTTCATAGGATTATTTCCTTATATTTTTACAAGAACAAGTCATTTAACATTAACTTTAACTTTAGCCCTTCCTTTATGATTATGTTTTATAATTTATGGATGAATTAATAATACTCAACATATATTTGCTCATTTACTGCCACAAGGAGCTCCAGCAATTTTAATACCTTTTATAGTTTGCATTGAAACAATTAGTAATGTAATTCGTCCAGGAACTTTAGCAGTTCGATTAGCAGCTAATATGATTGCAGGACATTTACTGCTAACATTATTAGGAAATACGGGTCCTTCACTTTCATATATAATTATTTCTTTACTTTTAATTTGTCAAATTGCTTTATTAATTCTTGAATCAGCAGTAGCAATTATTCAATCTTATGTATTTGCTGTATTAAGAACATTATACTCTAGAGAAGTTAATTAATGTCAACACACGCTAATCACCCCTTTCACTTAGTAGACTATAGCCCATGACCTTTAACAGGAGCCATTGGTGCTATAACTTCAGTTTCAGGTTTAGTAAAATGATTCCATCAATATGATATTTCATTATTTGTATTAGGAAATATTATTACTATCTTAACTGTTTATCAATGATGACGAGATGTATCACGTGAAGGTACATTTCAAGGATTAAATACTATTTCTGTTACTTTAGGCCTTCGATGAGGGATAATTTTATTTATTTTATCTGAAGTATTATTTTTTATATCTTTTTTTTGAGCTTTTTTTCATAGAAGTTTATCACCTGCTATTGAACTAGGAGCATCATGACCGCCTATAGGAATTAAACCCTTTAATCCATTCCAAATTCCTTTACTAAATACAGCAATTCTTTTAGCTTCAGGAGTAACTGTTACATGAGCACACCATAGCTTAATAGAAGGAAATCATTCACAAGCCACACAAGGATTATTTTTTACAGTACTATTAGGTGTTTATCTTACTATTTTACAAGCATATGAATATATTGAAGCCCCTTTTACAATTGCAGACTCAGTTTATGGCTCTACTTTTTTTATGGCAACAGGCTTTCATGGAATTCATGTATTAATTGGAACTACCTTTTTATTAGTATGTTTAATTCGACATTTAAATAATCACTTTTAAAAAATTCATCATTTTGGATTTGAAGCTGCTGCATGATATTGACATTTTGTTGATATTGTTTGATTATTCCTTTATATTTCAATTTATTGATGAGGAGGTTAACTAATTAATTATTTATATAGTATACAAGTATATTTGACTTCCAATCATAAGGCCTACTAATCTAGTAGTATAAATAATTTTTTCAATTGCTATTATAACTTCAATTTTAATTATTATTTCTAGAGTAGTAATAATATTAGCATCAATTCTGTCAAAAAAAGCATTAACAGATCGAGAAAAATGTTCACCTTTTGAGTGTGGATTTGATCCAAAATCTTCATCGCGTCTTCCTTTTTCTTTACGATTTTTTCTAATTACAATTATTTTTTTAATTTTTGATGTAGAAATTGCTTTAATTTTACCAATAATTTTAATTATTAAAATTTCAAATATTTTTATATGAACAATCACTTCAATTATTTTTATTATTATTTTAATTATTGGGTTATATCATGAATGAAATCAAGGAATATTAAATTGATCAAATTAGGGTTGTAGTTAATTATAACATTTGATTTGCATTCAAAAAGTATTGAAATTTCAATCTACCTTAATTAATTGAATATGAAGCGATTTATTGCAATTAGTTTCGACCTAATTTTAGGTAATTTAATACCCTTATTTTCAATTAATATCTATCTATTAATTGAAGCCAAAAAGAGGCTTATCACTGTTAATGATAGAATTGAGATTTATACTCCAATTAAGGAAGTATGATGTTCAAGAAAAAGCTGCTAACTTTTATCTTTTAATGGTTAAATTCCATTTATACTTCTGTTTATATAGTTTAATAAAAACATTACATTTTCATTGTAAAATTAAAATATTCTTTTTTTATAAATTACAAATATTAATTCACTACATTCAAGAATTATTCAATTACCCTAACTTCTTCAATGTTATGCTCTAAATTTAAGCTACTTGAATAAAATAATAAAAAAAATCTAAATAAAAAAGTAATTCATAAAACAAATAATAACAAATAAATTTTTAAGTTGTTATTATGAAAAAAAAAATTTCAATTAGAAAATTTAATTAATCTATTATATAAATTTTGACCACCTAAAAATTCTGACCAACCCTGATCAAATGACTTATAAACTAATCCCCCTAAATTTAATGGAAAATTAATAATTCCATAAGTACAAATGTAAGGCATAAATCATATGGAACCAAAAAAATAACTAACTAAATAATTATTAAATGATTTATTTAAATGAAATAAAGAAACATGAGAAATTAAATAACCCATTAATCCCCCAATAATACAAACAAATAAAGTTAATAATTTTATATATATAGGTAAACAAATTATATAGGGAGTAGGAAAAATTAACCATCTAAGAATTCTCCCCCCAATAATTCTTATAATTAATAAACCTCTTATTCGACGAAGTATAATTCAACCCTCATCTCTTAATATATTCAAAGAACCACAGTTTAATTCTCCCGTTATTGAATAATAAATTAATCGAAAAGAATAACAAACTGTTAATCCAGTAGAAAAAAAATATAAAAAGAAAGAAAAAAAATTAATATAACTTAATGAAACAATTTCTAAAATTATATCCTTATATATAAAGGCATCTTACCGTTAAGGTGTGAAAAAGCGAAAGTAATTTTTCGACGTGCGTTAGTGTTATGATTTCTTCTTCGGTAAAGGGTTCAGGTGCTCTTCTATTTGCCATCAAAACAGCTGAAATTGCATCTTTTGTTACTAAAATTCGTTGAATCATCATATATGAACAATTCCGGCGTGTTACAACGTCTTGGATAAGTTTCAA
>NW_023464064.1:11695-11966 GCF_013731165.1 Rhagoletis pomonella | reverse complement strand
TATGTAAACAATGCAGAAAAATGTGTTAATTTTAATATTACATGGCCCAATTTTGCAGGAATCAATAAATATACAAAGATTGATGGTTTGCAATTTCATGTAGACCAAAAGGAAGGTGTGCAGCAAAGTGAATTTTTGGACTCGCCATTGTAAAAAGCAATGCAGAGTGCATATTTATATTTGTGGACGGTAGCCAACCACCATAAACTCCAAAGCTATTGACTCCACAGCTTTATATAACTTTATATAAATGCAAATGGTTACCTGCAGT